>NC_052345.1:8113595-8296095 GCF_016432855.1 Salvelinus namaycush
CCCCCCCCCCCCCCCCCCCCCCCCCCCCCCCCCCCCCCCCCCTCCCCCCCCCCCCCCCCCCTCCCCCCCCGACCTTTTACCCCTCCGCCACACCCCCAGCCCCTCCACACGCAGGCGGCAGGCGGACCCCCCACCGCGACGCCCCGCACACTTCCATTCCCGCCTCGTTACACTCCCCCCCCCCCCCCCCCCCCCCCCCCCCCCCCCCCCCCCCCCCCCCCCCCGCCCTTCCCCTCCCCCTTTCTCCTTCCCTTTTTCCTTTCCCCCCTCCCCCCCCCCTTTCCCCCCCCCCCCCCCCTCCCCCTCCCGCAACCCCCGACACCCCCCCCCTTACACCGCCCTTTTTTACACTGCTGAGCTAGCCCCCCGCCGAGAGGCCCCCACCCTTCTCTCGCCCCCTCCCCACCTTCTTCCCATCACACCCCATTTGTAACCCGACCACCCCCCCCCTCTCCTCCCCTTACTTACCTTCGACCCTTCCCCCCCCCCCGTCCCCCCCGCCCACCACCCCCCCCCTTCTTTCCCCCCTTTTCCCCCTTCCCCTTTTCCCCCCCCCCTCCGGCTGTTGTGTACCCATGTTTTTTTTTTCCTCTACACAAACAAACAACCGGCGAACCCTCCCCTCACCAGTTTTATCTGTTTACACTGCGCCCGGGCCCCCCCCCCCGACCTCCACACGGCGACCCCGTTTATAGTTCTTCATAACCTACCCAACTTGATGTCCCCCACCTCACACAGGGGCCCCTTCACTTCAGGGACACCACACGTATCTTGCCCCCCCCCACCCAGCCCACTCCCCCTTAACATACTTCTATACCCAAGACCAAACCCCCACCTCTCCCCACGTGGGCATCTTACCCTCCTCCCTCCGCTCCCCCTCCAACCCCCATAACCCACTGCTGCACCCACATCCTCTTTCCCCCCCACGTCACACCCGTTCGACGCTCCCCCGGCCCCCCCCCCCCCCCCCCCCCCCCCCCCCGAGGCATCCCACCCAACTCCTCCCCCCCCCCTCTCACCAACTTCCAATCCCCCCGCCCGGCACACCCCCACCCCCCCCCCCCCCCCCCCCCCTGACCCCCACACCCCCTTTCCTTCCCCTCCTACTCCCCGGCCTCCCCACAAACCCCTCCACCCCCTCCCCCAACCCTCGCCACTCCAGCCCGTTACCCACCTGTCTGTTTTGTCACCATCCTAATACCACCACCAACCAGTCCTGGCTCCAGTATCCCACTCACACACTTCTATTTTACTCCCCCTGACTGCATACTTCCTTTCACGTGCAGTTATAACAAATATTATACTCTAAAAATGCACATAGTTGAAAAATAAGTGACTTTAACACATGTGTTATTATGAGATACCAGTCAAATATACCATTGTCAGACAGGACCCAGGGGCTGTTAAGATAAAAAGACAAATAAAACAAAAAATAACAAACTTCGTTGCCAGTCAATGTTTGCAGGGCCCCCAGCCTGTTTCCCACCAAGGACCACAGAGACATTTTATTGAAAAAAAATTAGTGTCCCAGATTTTTTGTGCTTTTAGTGGACCCACTCTCTTTGTTCTCATAGTAGCCAAGGGGTAAATTCCCCGATTTACATTATTACTGAAGATGGTGATTAATAGCCTGCTCGCTATTTTCTCTATAGTTATTTTTACTCACTGATTCTGCTGCTTGTGCTCTGCCTTGTTTGCTCTCTCTTTTAATTATTTGAGTTTACTTATTTACTGATTGTTTTATTTGCAGTGGGTTTATTTTTTTCTTAAATTTAACGGCATTGTTGGTTTAGGTTTTTTTTTTGTAAGTATTTTAAGGGCTTTGCTTGTTCCTGTATAAAGTTTTTGTTTCTGAAGATATAAAAGTCCTTGTGTAAGTATGAGTGGGCGATTTCACTGGTTAGAGGGTTGTGCTGCGCTGAGCTACCTGTTTTGGTATTTTTTGATTAGGGGGTCTGGGATGAGTGATCATTGATTTGAGTTATGGACGCATGAGACCAAATCAATTTGTTTAAGTTCAGTGGGTGAACTGTTTCTTTTTTTAAATAGGGTGTCTCTTTTTTTTTTCTTTTTTAAGGTATGGCCACCACACCAAGGGGGGAAAAAAGGTTTGCTTGCAGGGTATCACTTTAAGGGAAGGGAAAGGAAAAAGGGTTTTTTGTTTGTTTTGCAGGTGAAGGGGAAAACAAAGGTTTGCTGGCAGGTATTTATAAAGGGAGAGGAGTTTAAGGTTAGTTTATAGGAAGAAAAAGGAAGGAAGGAAAAATGGAAAAAAAAAACAAGGAATGGGGAAAAAATGAAAGAAGAGGAGGGTAGAAAATGGAAAAAAAGTAAGAAAGGAGGGGGTGCGGAGAAGGGAAATTGGAGGAATAAATTATTAAGGGTGGTTTTGGTGTTTTGTGTTGGTATGTTAAGTAAATAATAATTATGGGGGGTTTAAGTGGGCAGGGATTAATGGGGGTTGGAAATGAGGGGATAGTAGACGAAAAGGAGTAGTAGGGGGAGGAAGAAATTGCCCTTGTGTTTTTTCTTTCCTTTTTAGTGGTTGTCCTCAGGTTTTTCAAAAGTAATCAATGATGTGAGTGATTTTTGAAAAATTGACGATTGTGTATGTAGGGTGCATTAGTTGTTTGATTTCCACCTTCTTGACCCCTGGCTTGTCACCAAGAACCAGTTTTAGGTTGTTTGTGTATGTTGTTTGTTGTGTGTTTGTATATTTCACTGTGGTATCTTGTGTTACTCTTTGACCAGGCTTAAAAAGAGTGAGTCTCCTGAGGTTTTGATAATGGTGAAGGAGGAAAATAATACAACCTGTTGGACTTATTTATCCACTCAACCCAAACTTTAAGAACCTGCATGTGTGGAGGCGTAGCTTCCCCGGCGTTTGTTAAACCTGGAGGTGGGTAGGTTCGGCTAACTTAATTCTATACTGCCTCACAGACCTTTCCTTTATATGACTTTTTGACCTTGAGCTTCATGTACATGAGGAAGCAGAGAACAACTATAAGACGTATCTCAAGTAGGATACGTAGGAAACAGGAGCGGGGGGGGGGGGGGGGGGGGGGTTGGGGAAGGAGCAATGGATGGAGAGAGGGAAATGAGAGAGAAATGACTGGGAGAGACAGAAAGAGGGAGAATAGAGACACACAGAGAGAGAGAGGGAAAGACAATAGAGAGAGAAACGAGAGAAAGAGAAACAGTGAAAAACAAGGGAGTCAGACAAAAGGAGAGAGAGAGAGAGAGAGAGAGAGAGAGAGAGAGAGAGAGAGAGAGAGAGAGAGAGAGAGAGAGAGAGGGATGTCCCCTCCCTTGTGCCGGAGGATAAAGCCATCAGAATGGGAAACAGTGATGAGTGAAACGGTACAGCTGACGTTTATATAAGAGGATATTGATGGGACGAGACAAGATGGCCGCAAACACACATACACACATACACACAGACACACACATACACCCTCGTCCCCTCCTCTCCCCCCTCTCCCTTTGGACAAAGACATGTCATTGGTCAGTATTTCTTCCTCAGGAGAAAAGGGGGGCACAACCTCAGGTGACTTCAATTTTTCTTAAGGGAAAATGAAGTCAGAAATTTCAAAGTTGAAATCACAAACTTTCCGAAGCCTTTTTAAACCTGCATTGCAGGAAAGTTGTCCTGCAACAGGGTGATCAAATGAAGATCCTACATCTGTAAGACTACAGCCACGAATGCATCGTCTTCTCTCTCTCTCTCTCTCTCTCTCTCTCTCTCTCTCTCTCTCTGTCTGCAGGTCTTCTTCACAGACAACTCCAGCCGCCACATACAAGGTTCAATAAAACTTGCTGCATCTCTCTCCCCCATCTATCTCCTTCTCTCTCTCTTTCTCTATCTCTCCCCGTCTATCTCCTTCTCTTTCTCTATCTCTCCCCCGTCTATCTCCTTCTCTCTCTCTTTCTCTCCCTGTCTATCTCCTTCTCTCTCTCTATCTCTCCCTCGTCTATCTCCTTCTCTCTCTCTTTCTCTATCTCTCCCCCGTCTATCTCCTTCTCTCTCTCTCTTTCTCTATCTCTCCCCCGTCTATCTCCTTCTCTCTCTCTTTCTCTATCTCTCCCTGTCTATCTCCTTCTCTCTCTCTATCTCTCCCTCGTCTATCTCCTTCTCTCTCTCTTTCTCTATCTCTCCCCCGTCTATCTCCTTCTCTCTCTCTTTCTCTATCTCTCCCCCGTCTATCTCCTTCTCTTTCTCTTTCTCTATCTCTCCCCCGTCTATCTCCTTCTCTCTCTCTTTCTCTATCTCTCCCCCGTCTATCTCCTTCTCTCTCTCTTTCTCTATCTCTCCCCGTCTATCTCCTTCTCTCTTTCTCTATCTCTCCCCCGTCTATCTCCTTCTCTCTCTCTTTCTCTATCTCTCCCCCGTCTATCTCCTTCTCTCTCTCTTTCTCTATCTCTCCCCGTCTATCTCCCTCTCTCTCTCTTTCTCTATCTCTCCCCGTCTATCTCCTTCTCTCTCTTTCTCTATCTCTCCCCGTCTATCTCCTTCTCTCTCTCTTTCTCTATCTCTCCCCCGTCTATCTCCTTCTCTCTCTCTTTCTCTCCCCCATCTATCTCCTTCTCTCTCTCTTTCTCTATCTCTCCCCCGTCTATCTCCTTCTCTCTCTCTTTCTCTATCTCTCCCCATGTAATTCTCTTTATTTCTCTCTATCTTATAGAAAAATTGCAGTGTTTCACTTCTGTCTTCGTTCTATCTACAGAGAGAGGAGAGGAATCCTTGCTTTCTCCTCATCACTCGTTCTTTCTCTGAGGAGGTGTAGTGAATGGGGGGTCCGGGCGACGGCAGGGGGGAGAGCGATGGGGCGTGCAGGATTTCTGCTTGTATCAGCAACTGGGCTAGCACCAAAGGAGGGGGGTAGAGGGTGTGTGTGTGTGTGTGTGTGTGTGTGTGTGTGTGTGTGTGTGTGTGTGTGTGTGTGTGTGTGTGTGTGTGTGTGTGTGTGTGTGTGTGTGTGTGTGTGTGTGTGTGTGTGTGTGTGTGTGTGTGTGTGTGTGTGTGAGAGAGAGAGAGAGAGATGGAAAGACAGGGAGAGACAGGGAGACAGAGAGACAGAGAGAGAGAGAGAGAGAGAGCGAGAGAGAGAGCGAGAGAGAGAGAGAGAGAGAGAGAGAGAGAGAGAGAGAGAGAGAGAGAGAGAGAGAGAGAGAGAGAGAGAAAGGGGCTAGTGAGAGAGAGGAAGGGGGGTATAGAGCATAATTTAGTCTTGCCAAAGCTCAAGGCTCATGTCAACCTTGGATAGGGGGGCTGGCTGGGTGGTGGGGATGATAATTTGAACAGGGAATTAAATTACCAATCAATGTTTATACTATGCTGAATAAGGGCTTTATTAAGATAGGGGGAAACACTCAATCACTTGATATGTGTGCGTGCTGGGGGTGGGGGATTAGACGTGGTAAACAGGACATCAGGAGATGACGTCAAAACCGACCACTAGAGGAAACGGTGACTGCTATTACCATCAAGTAGTCTTGGGTGTAAACCGCGAGCTCCAGATCCAAGGGTCATGTGTTCAATCCCAGATACTATTTGTTTAGATTGCTTTGTTTTATACCTATTCCAAACCTTAACCCTTAACTTAGCCAAGAAACCTTAACCCTTAACTTAACCAAGAAATTTCATATGTGTGTGTGTGTGTGTGTGTGTGTGTGTGTGTGTGTGTGTGTGTGTGTGTGTGTGTGTGTGTGTGTGTGTGTGTGTGTGTGTGTGTGTGTGTGTGTGTGTGTGTGTGTGTGTGTGTGTGTGTGTGTGTGTGTGTGTGTGTGTGTGTGCGCCTGTGTGTGTGTGCGCCTGTGTGTGTGTCTGAATTTCTTTCTTCCCCAGTAGTCTTCAGTAGCCTACAACACTTAGGCCTCTCGAGTGTGTCAAGGCAATAAAACACTCAAGAACAAACAACTAACACACACCACTACTTTCATATGACCTCAGGTTTCTTTGAGGAGGGGTGTGTGTGTATGTGTGTGTGTATGTGTATGAGCGTATACACGCTCAGTTGCACATGTGTGTTTACGCTCGAGTGTGTGTGTGTATGCATACTATGTCTCTGTGTGAACTTGTATGAAAATGTGTGTGTGCATTCACTCACGTGTGTGTGTGTGTGTGTGTGTGTGTGTGTGTGTGTGTGTGTGTGTGTGTGTGTGTGTGTGTGTGTGTGTGTGTGTGTGTGTGTGTGTGTGTGTGTGTGTGTGTGTGTGTGTGTGTGTGTGTAGGCTAAACTCCAAAGTGTAACTGGAGTGGCAACAGAGCCGATTGAGTCCCCCTGACCTCTTTCTCTCCCCTCTCCCTGTATCTGTAACTCAATCACAGCTCAAGGCTGAGCTGAAGGGGCGACACCTTAACCCCGCTTGGTCAGGAACTGGCCGGCAGCGCCGCATCGTTAATGCTCCCCCTAACAGGCATGACGGCACCGGTCTCATATCCCCCCGGAACACAAAGCCCGCCATTTTTAGTTCCCATCTAGAAAGACTGAGAGAGATAAGGTAGATTTATTGTGTGGTTGAAACATGTTTGTCTATGGAATTTCCATGGTGGTTGACACCTGACGTTAATGTGGCCATTAAGAGAATTAATGATGTTGCCGCGGTGACGGGATTAAGAGGTATCTGCTTTCATTGTGAGACACGAAAACACACACGCACGTGCACACAAACACACACACACACACACACACACACACACACACACACACACACACACACACACACACACACACACACACACACACACACACACACACACACACACACACACACACACACACACACACACACACACAACACACACAATTGGGAAAGGAGCCTTGTAACGATTGTTAATCTTCATTATTTTGAATGGGTTTAATATATTCTTCAGTGTAGATGAGAACATGAGATTGGGTGTTGATTTGGGTTGACTTAGGTTCATTTTCTCACCCTATAGAATGACAGAGGACTAGGTCAGTAATACAGTTTCATGTTTTAACAGGGGAAACTGGACTAATTAGGACACGTCTGGTTCATCCTTGAGCCTAAATGATGGACTCTGTGTTGCATCAGCTGCTGAGTGGAGAGGACCTCCAACACTCAGATTAAGATACTGTTACACCTGCGCACTGACACACTGGGTTCTATGTGTGTGTGTGTGAGTGTGAGTGTGAGTGTGAGTGTGAGTGTGAGTGTGAGTGTGAGTGTGAGTGTGTGTGTGTGTGTGTGTGTGTGTGTGTGTGTGTGTTTGTGTGTGTGTTTAACACAGATCAGGCTGTCTTTCCCAACCACATCAATGCCTTTATATTACCCAATTCTACTGCTGTTGTACTAACATTTGGCCCGCTGGTTCACAGAAACAGGAAGCCATTAGCCACAAGTTACATTAAAAAAAGAAGCTAATCTGTGCTAACGCATTTGTGCATAGTGGAACAGGTGCAGCGTTTTCGGCTATAGTGTAGCATTCCGTTAGCGTCTCCCTGTGTGTAGGGGAGCGTGATGGGGACAAGGTCAGTAACATGGGATGAACATTCCCGTGACCCCCCTCGTAAACCTTGGAGGTGCCACCGAGGAAAAGTGTCAGGAATACACGTTCTGAAGTGATGGAGAAGCCTAATGCCCCAATACCAATGTGTGTTGGTATGCATGATACGTCATTCTCTGGATGAATCTTGTCCTCCGATGGTTATTTTGATTCTGGAATAAATCCACGTATCGTTTATCACATATATCATTACATAATGCCTATTGATATTGATATAGCGCTTTTTAACATATCTGGCTCAAAGATGAGTACACAGATGGGGAGATGAAGACACACACGCACACAAACACACACACCTCACCATTGCGTCCGGAGCTGCCACTCATGTTTATGATCACGCCCTGTGTTGGGGCGAGGGATTAGCCCGGGGTCAGAGGTCGAGGCGGAGGGATTCCAGGGCTAGCCCGCCCGGGCCACATGTGAGGGATCACACCCCGGAGGAGGTGGTGCAAAAACAAAGAGAAGGCCAAAGGTACACGCAGGACAAATAGCACAGAATAACACCACCAGGATCATGCTTGTCTGGCTGGAGATTATAGGGCTGGTAGAGCTAGGTGTCATGAGATAGTACGGGTGATGATAGATGATGAACTTTAACCTCAGCAGGCAGTGGCATTGTATTGTATTTTAGAAAACAAACCAATTGGAAAGTTCACTAGTTTGTCTACGTATTATAAATCTATCAGATTTAGATGTCATGAGATAGTATGGGAGAGATGATAGATTACGATCTGCTATTTAACTCTAGTAGGTTGTACATTTCTTGTGAAGGCCATTATTAAACTCAGAGTTAGAAACCAAAGCCTCAGGATAGAAGTTAGCTTGCTCTGTGCCATGTGGTTTGGCCCCAAAGCAAGTCAACTGCCACTGTATTTAAGAACTCTACCTCTCGTTATTTGAAGATGTAAATGGATGAAACTAAAGCTGAGATGATATAGGACTGTTTAAACAAGTTTATTTTGATGGAACCCAACAAAAAATACCAGGATGTAAAACATAATTGACTGTTTTTATTTTTCCTTTACTGTCCCCAATTTACATGTGTATGAACTTCCCATTTCTCTTTCACTGGTAAACAACAATTTAATATCAGAATGAATGACGAGAGAAAGACTTATGCTCAAAACAGATTTTCTTCCCGACTCAAGCCATATTAATGTCCCTTGCCATGGGTGTCAAAATAAATCTATTTTTCATTTCGCCTTTGAATCATATAGGAATATTGAATTACCCCCTTCGCTCTACAGACGTAGAGGTATTGTGGATTACTTTGACTGATAAACTGTCGTCGCCAGTCCAAGTTAGAGACATTCAAACAGTAATACACGAGTGGAGGATAAACTAACCGGCTTCCTACAGACTATAGCTGTACCGCCACCGTTAAAAATATGATGTGGGCATTTATATATAATATATAATACGCAGGCAGCTTCTGAACTGAGAACACAACCATGCTGCTGAGAAATCGTTGGTCAGGTTTTACGAGCGTTCTTATCGGTTATGACAGTTTTACCCTTGAACACTGGGGAATACTCGGACAGAATGGTGAGGGTAACTAAATATGTAAACATGTTGTGGTCTTTAAATCTAGTGAAAGTGCATTGGTGTTGTAACGGAATTCCTCCTCCTCTTCATACGAAGAGGAGGAGTAGTGATTCGACCAAAGTGCAGTGGGGTGTGAATTCATAATGATTTATTTGACAAGACAAAAACGAACTAACTTGAATAACTAACAAAATAACAAAACGGAGTAGACAGACCTGGACATGCGTACTTACATAAAACGAAGAACTCACGAACAGGAAAATGACTACACAAAAGAACGAACGTACAAACAAACCGAGACAGTCCCGTGTGGCGCGACAAACACAGACACAGGAGACAACCACCCACAAACAAACAGTGTGAAAACACCTACCTTAATATGATTCTCAATCAGAGGAGATGAAAACCACCTGCCTCTAATTGAGAACCATATCAGGTACCCAAAACCAACATAGAAACAGAAAACATAGACTGCCCACCCAAAACTCACGCCCTGACCAATTAAACACATACCAAACAACAGAAAACAGGTCAGGAACGTGACAGGTGTAGTCGATATGTCCACTCTTACTATAAGTAAACATGACAAGGCCTAAAGCAGGGAGTTTTTCCTGAACATGTGACCGGACTAGGAAAAACTCTGAGCCCTAGTTATAAGGCCCAACAGGCCCAGAGTGTATGCTGATATGCACTATAGATGAGGTCAGAACCATAAAAAATATATTATTATATACAGTATATATTCTTAATATATGACTCTAGTGTGGAGGAGGTATGTGATGCCACATACCATCACATGACCTTGCATACAATACAAATTAAACACCCCTATACATTACAGAGCACATGGAAAATAATGCCCCCTACTTGGATCATTAGGGTAATATAATCAAAATAACACGTTAGTAGGAAGACTTTACCTGTCGAAGAACATTACTAGAGAAAAGTCCCTCTGCATGTTATTGTGGTGAAGAATGATGTCAATGCATGTTGCCAGGCTAATGTACTACCATTCACCATGCATGGTACTCACACACACACACACACACACACACACACACACACACACACACACACACACACACACACACACACACACACACACACACACACACACACACACACATGCAGTAGATGCAGCAGACGCAGCACACACACACACTGCAGCAGACGCAGCACACACACACACACACACACACACACACACACACACACACACACACACACACACACACACACACACACACACACACACACACACACACACACACACGCTAATATTTATAACCTCATGATTGATAAAGCTTATTTCATCTCTTTACCATATTTATGAGAGCAGCTAAAAGGGATTTTCATGCTACAATCTGGGAACCACCATTAACACCTTTGTCTGGAACCTCTCTCTCGCTCTCTGTCTCTCTCGCTCTCTCTCCTTGTCGTTGGCACGGACGTCAACCATTCATCATGGCAAATTTAGCAGCAGGCTGTCAGAGAGAGAGAGAGCGAGATGGGGAGGAGAAAGAGAGGCTCAAGGCTCCAGGGTAGGCTTGTTTTACTGAACATCTGCATCAGTAATGCCAAAATGGAAGACATTTACATGGAAGACATATCCACCAGTGGAGGCTGGTGGAAGGAGCTATAGGAGGACAGGCTCATTGTAATGGCTGGAATGTAATAAATGGAACGGTATCAAACGGTATCAAACCACGTTTGACTCGGTTACATACATTCCATTCCAGCCATTACAATGAGCCTGTCCTCCTATAGCTCCTCCCACCAGCCTCCACTGATCTCCATTCCTCATGCCTGTGTGCCACCATGGTGCCACTAAACCTGGAGTCATTACTGTCTCTCTCTCTCTCTCTCTCTCTCTCTCTCTCTCTCTCTCTCTCTCTCTCTCTCTCTCTCTCTGTCTCTGTCTCTCTGTTTCTCTCTCTTTTGGCTAGCTTGACTAGAAGAGCTGTGGAGGAGAACAATGCCAGCGTTAAATTATTCAGACATTGTTCAGGGTTAGATCACTCGTCAGGCACTGAGGAAGTGTGTGTGTATTTGTGTGAGTGTGTGCATGAGAGAGAGTGAGAGAAAATCAAGGGGCACAAATAGGAAAAGAAAGAGAGAGAGAGAGAGAGAGAATGAGAGAGCGAGAAAGAGGAAAGAGCAAAATGAGAAATGCATTCTTTTCAGCCTCTTCTAATCCAAGGTGTCTAAAATCGATAGCAACACGAGCTCAAACCTTAGTCCTTGTCAGGGTGCAGGACGGGTGTGAACGGGTTTCAAGGTTTATACCTGCAGTATAAATGAATGTGCACATACCTCCTGGTGACAGGTGTTAACATTCCACATGGAAATATTAGGCCTCCTCCACTAGGCCCTGAAGAGAGAGTGTGTGTGTGTGTGTGTGTGTGTGTGTGTGTGTGTGTGTGTGTGTGTGTGTGTGTGTGTGTGTGTGTGTGTGTGTGTGTGTGTGTGTGTGTGTGTGTGTGTGTGTGTGTGTGTGTAGAGTTTTTGCATATCTCCACAAAAAAAAGGATTCATTTCATATCTTTAAAACCAAGGCTAGCTTTGATAAATAGCAGCTTAAAGGCAAAGGCCATAAAAATGTGATATAGCAAAGGACTGCCACTGAGTAAGAGGAGGCATAAACAAGATGGATGCTCATCCACTTTAATATAACATAAAGAGTGAGCTGGAGTAAAAAAAAAATGAAATAAATAACTAAATAGTTCCATGGTAGGCCGATAATGAAATGAAATGGCCGGATTTAACTGCAGTCCAAGTTTGTAAAAAGGCGGGAACAAAAAAAAAAAGAACAAAAACGTCAAAGGAGAGCTCTCCCAGTGAGCAAAACAATCGAATTAGCTGCTGGAGCCCACTGATATTTAATCTATTTCCAGTGTAGCCTCGACAGTTGGAGACATCAAAGTGGAGTTAGAGGGGGGTTCTCTGTTCTGGTAAAACTGAGCAGAGCAGCTCTGCTTGAAATATGGTGTTCTCTCTCGGCTCCCGGCTCTGGGCCTCGTTCGAATAATTTGAGTCTAATTCAGTCTAATTAACAGACTCAATTACTCCTGAAGAAAGCTCATCAAAAAAAAGATGGCGGGAGGAATAGCAGAGAGGAGACAATAGTAGCACAGTTTTTTCTTTAATTAATGAACTGAGTGGAATAACGGCCGTGGAATTAAACATTTCCCCCGATGTGTATGAATTGCAAATTGGAGGGATTGTTTAAAGTGGGTGCCCAAGGGCTAGCCCTGCCAAGCAGCTCTCTGAAAAGTCAAACCGCTGATGCAGCGCTAACAAATGCCTTAATATTAGCATCTTTATCACATACAGAGGGAAGACCTATAGAAGAGCTGTATGAATGAATTAATATGCCCTCTGTGTTCTCACATCTCATTGGCTACAAGTTGCCCTTGTCTTACAAAAAGCATAGTAAGTACAGTGTCAAATGTAAACTTAATTGAAAAATGGGTTGAAAATGTAGTTTTGAAGACAGGGTTATTCTTTCACCACTCGGAAGTTGATTTAACACTGGATTAGTGAGACTCCTATGGACACCAACATGTTTTATTGAACATTCTCAGAGTTAAATGTAGACTAGTTCATTTCCTATAAAATTGACAAAGAACTGCATGGTCAAATACATCAATACATCCTAATGTCAGTTTATGAATGTGTTAAAATTAGTCTCAACAGACTCTAGTTAAACTACTCATCTGAGATAGTGCCGTGTGTATATGTGCGTTTTCAAGGGAAATGAACGTTTTTTATGTGCTACCTACCGGGGCTGTGGAGCGGCTGGGTGCTGTGCTCAGCAGCTTTGTCTCCTCCAGGGCCTGAGGCCTTGCTAACTCTCTGCCTCAGCACTCCTCACCTTGTCTTCTTCTTCTCAACACTTTCACAACATTGACTGATGTAATGTTCTGACACTGACTGAGACTAGCCCTAACGTACCAGGCCTTCTGTAGTCCTGTACCTGCCAGGACATTAAAATCTCTAAAAGTCTAAGCTGTTTGGGGGGGGGGGGGGGGGGGGGGTGTTGTTTTAAGATGGTCATACAATGGATCATCAGCTATTTGATTTAGAATTTTAGGACCCCTTTAGGTATAAGAAAAACTACCTCCATACTTTGATTTATTTGTATGGGTGACCTTCATATGAGTCCCGTGACATTCGTGTTCATGAGAGTCTCCCCTTTTCACAGTGGGGTCATGTTTAGTTTATTTCCCAAACGGTTCGGACGCTACAGACGTTTTCGTGAGAAGACAGATTTTCGGGATGTCTCATGGTCTGACAAATACCGCTGTAGCTTGGCCACCTTCCACGGCAGACGCAGAAGGCCGACGTCGGCGGATGCGGTGGATTGAGACGCAGCCCATGCAACATCTAAAAAAAGCATTAAACTGATGTATTTTTTGTCAGTAATAACACTCCTTCAATGTCATCTACAACCAACACCATGATACTGAACCTTCTGAATATCGTTTCTAGATACCAACCTGCTCTGCTGCCCTACAACAAAGACAAACTTCTCCAAGACCCACGCACACATTTATTTTTTTAATGATGATGCCGCTGTTCATTTGGCGTTAGATGTTCCATGACACGTTTTGTTTACTTTTGGAATTGGTAAAAGAGGTTCTCGGATCATCCAATTATAGCTGTGCCCCTCCAGAGACCGTGGGTCTGTGCCTCTCTCCCCCTATCGAAGCTTATTCGGCAGCTCCCACTGTGAAAAAGGCATTTGACTAGCATTAATGTCAAATAGGCCTAACTTCCCTTTAGTTCATTAGAGTGTCATTTCAAGATGATACAATCAAAATCAAACCAGGCATTGTATTGCAGTATTATTTCCACTTTCACATTGTTAATTTAACATGTTTGGCTGCTTATGAATATTAATTAGGTCTAATTTAATATTTATAAAAGGCATAGATGGTTTAGCGATTTATTTATGAAGATGAAAAAGTGTGATGGGTAATTCTGCATCCGCAACTCAGACGATCATTATCGTTTAAGAACACCTACTGTGAGTTTAATCTCCTCTTAAACTAATTAAGAAATGATAGTGGGGTTTTGTGGTTTAGGAAGGATACATCATTTACACAACACAGTTCCAAAGTTTGAGCTGAAGTGAAAATTGAAATAAAAAACATAGTACTCCTGTAACAGGATTGGTTATGTTTCCACTTGACACTGAGGAAATATGTATTTGATATTTATCTATTCTAATTGGTTGGTTCAAGTCAATAAGGTGTTATGCCATTGGTCATGCTTGCAGATAGAGGGAGATCGTGAAAGTAAATTCTTCCTAGTGTCGTGTCTTTGGCTATGCTGGATTAAGTGATATGACATGCTATTCTATAAAATCCTTTCTCTGTAATTAATATTACCGGATTGAGCTAATCATGTAAATGTAATTAACTAGAAAGTCGGGGCACCACGAAATAATATTTATAGAGCAGTTATCTTCCGAATAAACTCTTAAAGACCTAGTAATATTTTACATCAATAGCAGTCAATATTAATCGTCACCTTATTTCAGTCTCATCTGAAAGTTGTAAATTCTTGGTTATCTTCACGAACCCTGGCTAACAAGTTGAATCAGCAACACAAAATTGGGTTTAATTATTTATTTACTAAATATCTAACTAATCACACAGAATTACATATACACAGAATTAATCATACCTTGATTACAAATTATGTCATAAAGGAAAACGTCCCTAGCGGACGGAACAGATATGACAGCTGGTTACACAAAGAAAAGGGGGTTGGGTTTGAGTGAAAGAGCTGGAAGACTGAAGAACAAAGGGAGAAGCTATGTCTCTATCGGGCCGTAGACAGCTACTCTATCGTAAATACAGAATCTTATGCATTCTAAATTACCGCCCATTTGGAAAAGGAAAATGCAATAAATATTTACTCTGAGCTGCGCTTCAATAGGTTGGTGGTAGATGGAAGGCCGTGTTGCCCAACAGAGTCCTTTGTCCTTTGAAGAGTGTCTCTGGTGGTGAACGGGAAACATTGTAGTGTCGTCGTTGTGTGGTAGACGGGATACTCTGTCTGTCCTTTCCTAGCCCACGTTTACAGCGGCCGCTGCTAACTCAACGGCTAGGAGGTATCACTTCTGTGGGGAATAAGAGTTCAAAGTTCATACCATTCGCAACCAAAGCTCACGTTGAGGTTGGCTTCGTTCTGTAGTTATTATCTGAATCCTTCTGATATCGGACCGTCGTCCTAATGTTCCCGGAACAGGAGGTTACATTTTCGTCAAGGGCTTATATAGTGGAGGGAGAGAAGGGTGTGTTTCATAGTTTATAACCCATGTCTCTTCACAGGGGCGGGACACTGATTGAGCAGAGCTCTAATCTTATGAAAACCCACTTCTCTCATTTGGAAGCTAAAATTACATTTAATCTTTTCACAAATAGTTTCATTTAAATTGCATTTAAATTGCACAACAATTCCATGTGAATCTGATAACTATAATGTGTAGACTTTCCCAGATACAGTTTAGGTCATCCTGTCAACAGTCATAATGTCTCAGATGACAACCGAACTGACATCATATTCATTAAGTACCAACGCATATTTTCAACTGGTTCTATTACCGAAATATGTTTCCTTTCCCTCCACTTGTTTGATGTTCCCAGACTCTCTATGTTTAACAAAGGCTATTCAAGAGTCCCTCTGTAGAGTCAAGAGAGAGGGAAGGGAGAAAGTTATTTTGGGGGGGGGGGTCATAAACCTTACCCACAGGCCAACGTCATGACACTAGTCTGATATTGACATGCAAGCGGTAGGTCACGTTCCGAAATACTGGATTCTATTTTCATATTTACAATGTGTACTATATTTACAATGTTCACTATGTCCATGTCCTGATAGGTGTATATATGTGTGTACGGTACCTGTTAGATATTGGGGGCATCCTGGGTTGTGCTTTTGTATGTTATGGCTGTAAGAGCGAGTTAGCTAGCCTGCTCTAATTGTAAGCTTCCTGCTAATTCACAGTTATTTCCATGCTAACAGATGAATCACGAACCTACAGCCATCAGCATACTGTTTTCTTGCATGTCTAATGTGCTTCCTTGTGTCTATCATCATAATAAACACCAATCAACTGGGACCACTGGCTGGACAGTCCTTTCTTTAAAAACACAACGCAAGAGAGTTAGGAAGTACAATCACATCTGTTAAAGTGGTGCAGAGACCAGTTTTCCTATCTTCGCTGGACAGTTGCTACACTCCATAGGCCCTCCTAGACTATAGAGTGTTTACAACTCTACATTCAGTTATCACTCTGTGTAATGTGAGGGTGGTGCTAAATGACATTAGTTATTCTGGACTTGTCCAGTCAGATATGGTATTTTGGGGCGCTATATAAGAAGGTTGTGGTATCCCGGGGGGTCCACCCCAGGGGTTTGTGATAAAGGGGAGGTACGTGCCGCAACGTTGTGTACTCTGCTGGGAGTACACAGGCTGGGCACCCCGACGCTGATGGCCCCAAGTAGAGGTAATTAGGGGAGAGTGTCAACCAGCCGTGTTCCCATAAAGGGAACACCGTGGCACACCTCGAGGAAGACAAAGAGAGAGGCAAGGAGTGAGCCTACAGAAGGGAGCAAAGCTTCCAGAGGCACGAAGCTGAATATAAGAAGAAGGACCGAGTCAACCCTAAGTTATTTTGTTGTTTTGTTTATTTCGTTGCCTAGAAAAGTTGTGTTTTCTCACTAGAACCTAAACCCATGGTTTACTTCTTATGGTGGAGAATGTGGGCATCTCAGTCGCTTTGGGTCGAGCGTATGGAGATTACCATGGAGGAACTGGTCGCTTAGTTTATCCTCAGCCAGCAGAAGCAACAGGCTCTCCAGGAGAAAGCACTGGTGGAGCAGCGCCAACAAAACCTTAGACTGATAGCGGAGGAGCCCAGTTGAAGGGTGGTATAGCTCAGGAATCTGGCCCGAATCAGTTCCTGTTCAAGCTAATGGAGGTAGATGACATGGAAACATATTTGTGCACCTTTGAGAGGACGACACAGAGGGAAGGATGGCCCAAGCCCAAGTGGGCCAGCCTTTTGGCACCCTAACTCTCCGGGATGGCTGAGAATGCCTACTACCAGGCAGCAAATTATGAGGGACTCAAACGTGAGATCCTGAGCCGGTATGGATTCAGCCTCGCACGCAGTGCACTATTGGTCCACAACTGGGCCTGTGACTCCGCCATCTCCCCCTGCGCTCAGATGAGCGACCTGGTGCACCTTACCAAGGGCTGGCTACTGACTGATGTACCGTCACTCCCGATAATCGATAAGGTCGTCCTGGATCGGTACCTTCGGACCCTCTCTTACGAGATGAAGAAGGCGGCAGGCATGCAGAACCCCCAAAGCCTAGAGGATTTGATGACCGCGGTGGAAACCCACCAGAACACCCAGGACCTGCTGAAAGGGGCCTGGGCCGAGAGAGAGGACGGGGGGAGGGGGAAGAAACACACAGAGAGGCGAGGGGCTGAAGGGGGCCCGGACGAACCAGCCGAGGCCGTGAAGAGGGAGGGCGACGCAAACTGACGACGACGTCGGCTGCTAGACCTAGATCAGAGGTGCTGATATGAGTGTGGTGAGCCGGGACACCTTGCGTGGAGCTGCCCCACCCGGGAGGAGTCCATGCCCTCCGCATCCCCCAGCTCTGGGGTAACCCGGATGGCGAGTTATGTCACCTCCTGTTGGGCACACACCGAGACGGCCCCTCTGATGGTTCCATTACGAATTGATTGCGTCGACACCAGCGCTCTGCTGGCCTCCAGCAGCATGGTGACCCTGGCCCAACCGCAGTGGCTCACACGAGAGAGGAAAGATTAACTGGGGGACAAAGAGATGACAGTGTGCTGGGATAGCCACCACAAGAGGGGAGTGGCAGATCCGCGTGGGGGCTGTACCTAACCTGTCTGTGCCCATTCTCCTCGGTAGAGATTGCCCTCTCTTCCAGGCACTGTGGAGGAGGGACCTGGGGAGGTGTGAGGTAGGAAGGAAGGAGAGGAAAAAGGACAGTCGCCTGCACAACCCACGCCCTGCCGTGAGAGGTGTCCACTGGGCCTGAGTCGGACCAGGAGGAGGGAGACGACCCCACGCCGGGAAGCGGGCCATCGTCCGAGGAGGACCTCAGGCTTCCTTTTATGGAGGTGGAGGCACCAGACGGGCCCCCTGACACGGGAATCCTCACAGGCCAGTTCGGGATGGCCCAATTAGAGGATCCCAACCTCGAGGGGCCAGGTGATCTCGGTGGACGGCGCGCTGTTACCCGGGGTAAGAGAGTGGCGCTACCCACACTTCGCCATCAAGCATAATTTATTGTATCAGGTAGTAAAGCACAATGGGGAGACAAAAGACTTGTTACTCCTACCCACCCAGTATGTTAGTACTGGTGATGGAGAAAACCAGGGAACCGGTCAGGAATCGCTTCCACTGGCCCAGAGTTAAGCGCCCTGTGGAGGCCTACTGTCATACCTGCTCAGAGTGCCATATCACAGCCCCGAGGGCACATTATCAAAACCCTTTCGTTCCCCTGCCCATTATAGGGGTGCGATTTGAGCGGGTGGCGGTGGATCTGGTGGATCTGTTGGTGAAGACATTGAGGGGACACCAATACATCGTGGTAATCATGGATTACACAACCCGGTATCCGGAGGCATTCCCGTTATGCACAGCGGTAGCAAAAGGTATCGCACGGGAGCTCTTCCATTTATTCAGTTGGATGGGTATTTTGCGGGAAATCCTGCGGACCAGGGCACTGCATTCATGTCTCCTGTAATGAAAGATGTCTGCAATCTTTTATGAATCAAACAGGTGAGAACCCGTGTGTACCATCCACAAACGGACGGGCTAGTCGAATGCTTCAATAAGATCCTAAAGCAGATGTTGAAGAAGGTCATCGAGAGAGACACAAGGAACTGGGACCAGCTGCTGCCCCACCTGATGTTCTCGGTACGCGAGGTACCCCAAGTGTCCACTGGGTTCTCACCCATTGAGCTCCTGTATGGTCGTCGGCCCCGCGGACTGCTGGACCTAGCCAAGGAGGTCTGGGAGGACCAACCGACCCCCCTTCGCAGCGTGGTGGAACATGTGGAGAAGATGAGAGATAGGATGAAGGCGATTTGGCCAGTGGTGAGGGAGCACATGGCCCATGCGCAAAGGGCCCAGGAGCGCGTATATAACCAGAGGGCCAAACCACGAGAGTTCCACCCAGGTGAGAAGTTCTTGCTGCTGATCCCCACAATGGAGAGCAAATTCCTGGCAATGTGGCATGGGCCCTACGACAGCGTCGAGCTTTACTATGTGAACCTACTGAAGAAGTGACACACACGAGAGGCGATGTGCGCAACGTGGACCCGGCCACAGCAGAACCCGCCCTCTGTTGAAGTTTCCATGGGGGAAGACCTCTGCCCGACTCAACGACAAACACTCCGAGAGTTGGTCCATTGGAATACGGCCGTGTTCTCCGAGGTCCTGGGGCGCACGGATCTCGTGGAACATCATATCCACACACGTCCAGGAGAAAAAGTCCGCAAACGGTAATACCGGATACCAGAAGCCCGGAGGGTGGCGGTCCAGCGGGAAGTGATGACAATGCTAGAGATGGGGGTAAGGGAGGAGTACCATAGTGAGTGATCAAGCCCTATAGTGCTGGTACCGAAACCGGACGCTTCTGCAATGACTTCCGGGGCCTGAACGAGGTCAGTAAATTTGATGCCTATCCCATACCCTGGGTGGACCAACTGATTGACCACTTAGGGAAGGCAAGATACATCAGCACCCTGGATCTGACGAAGGTGTACTGTCAGGTGCCGCTGGCAGCAGCCTCCCAGGAGAAGACGGCCTTCTCCACCCTGGGGGGGGCTATACTACCACTACCGGGTTCTTTCTTTCGGGCTCCACGGAGCCCCAGCGACCTTCCAGCGACTCATAGACCACGTCTTGCGCCCGCACCAGCCCACAAGTGCAAGCTGGGCTACACCGAGGTGGAGTACCTGGGCTATTGAATCGGGCGGGAAATGTGATGCCCCAAGAAAAAAAAATCACTGCCATTAGGGAATGCCCGGTCCCCCGAACCAAGAGGCAGGTAAAGTTGTTCCTGGGGTTAGCAGGCTACTACAGTTGATTCGTACCTAACTGTGCCGCAATAGCTTTTCTCCCCACAGACATAACGAAGGCACACCTACCCCAGACGGTGCGATGGACGGAGGACACAGAGGCGGCGTTCCAGGCCCTGAAGGAAATGCTATGTTCGCACTCGGTACTCGTCACCACGGACTTCTCAAAAAAACTCCTGGTCCAGACAGACACTTCTGACACCGGGGTAGGGGTCGTCTTGTCCCAAGAGCAGTAAGGCGAGGAGCACCCAATCATGTATGTCAGCCGGAAGCTCCTCCCGATGGAGAAGAAGTACTCGATTGTCAAGAAAGAGTTCCTCGCCGTGAGGTGGGCATTGGACACCCTCAAGTATTACCTCCTCGGGAGGAAGTTCACCCTGATCACTGACCATGCCCCCCTTGTGTGGAAGGCAAGAGGTAAGGACATGAATGATCGCGTCACACGCTGGTTCCTGTCGTTACAGCGATTTTCTTTCTCTGCCATTCACAGGTCGGGGGCCCAGCATGGCAATGCGGATGCCCTCTCCAGGATGGATGCAAACCTATCCCTGTGCACGCCTCCCTCTGGGTCAGGGATAAGTGTGTGTGTGGGGGGGGTGGTATCCCGGGAGGGCTGCCCCGGGGGTTGGTGAAAGAGGGGAAGTACGTGCCGCGACGTTGGCTCCCTCTACTGGGAGTACACGGTCTGGGCACCCCTGACGCTGATGGCCCCATGTAGAGGTGTAATTATTTTGTCTTTCTCCGGATTACTTCCGGGTTGGAGCGAGTAGTCGCATTCCGCATTCCGCTTCGCTCCACAGGTAGTATTACCATTTCATTTTCATTTTCATTACAGTACAACGGTTTGATTTGTTTGATCTTAGCTAGCTACATAGCCGTCTTTGTATCAAAGATAATTGTGTAGTTATTGAGGTTCGCTAGCCAGCTATTTTCGTCCTAACGTAACGTAACGTAGTCAACACTGCTAGCTAGCCAGCTAGCCACCGAATAGCAGCACTGTAGAAACGATTGCATTACAACGGAACGACTTGATTAGTGTAGTGTTAGCTAGCTACACAGTTGTCTTTGCTATCTTTGATTTGTTTGATCTTAGCTAGCTACTTAGCTAGCTACATAGCCGTCTTTGTATCAAAGATAATTGTGTAGTTATTGAGGTTCGCTAGCCAGCTATTTTCGTCCTAACGTAACGTAACGTAGTCAACACTGCTAGCTAGCCAGCTAGCCACCGAATAGCAGCACTGTAGAAACGATTACATTACAACGGAACGACTTGATTAGTGTAGTGTTAGCTAGCTACATAGTTGTCTTTGCTATCTTTGTATCTAAGATAATTGTGTAGTTTTGAGTAATTATCGGTTAGCTAGCCAGCTATTTTCGTCCGCCGCGCTGCCGTTCTCCTACCTAGTCAACACTGCTAGCTAACACTGCTAGCTAGCCAACTTCTACCGAATAGCAGCACTGTAGAAACTTACATTACAACGGAACGACTTGATTAGCGTAGTGTTAGCTAGCTACATAGTTGTCTTTGCTGTCCTTGTATCCAAGATAATTGTGTAGTTTAGAGAAATTTAGAGAAATTGTCGAGGTTACCTAGCCAGTTAGAGGTTACCTAGCCAGCTACACTTTCAAACAAAGTCAACAACGCAGCCACTGCTAGCCAGCCTACTTCACCAGCCAGCAGTACTATATCATTTTAGTCAATAAGATTTTATTTTTTTTTGCAACGTAAGCTTAACTTTCTGAACATTCGAGACGTGTAGTCCACTTGTCATTCTAATCTCCTTTGCATTAGCGTAGCCTCTTCTGTAGCCTGTCAACTATGTGTCTGTCTATCCCTCTTCTCTCCTCTCTGCACAGACCATACAAACGCTTCACACCGCGTGGCCGCCGCTACTCTAACCTGGTGGTCCCAGCGCGCACGACCCACGTGGAGTTCCAGGTCTCCGGCAGCCTCTGGAACTGCCGATCTGCGGCCAACAAGGCAGAGTTCATCTCAGCCTATGCGTCCCTCCAGTCCCTCGACTTCTTGGCACTGACGGAAACATGGATTACCACTGATAACACTGCTACTCCTACTGCTCTCTCCTCGTCTGCCCACGTGTTCTCGCACACCCCGAGAGCTTCTGGTCAGCGGGGTGGTGGCACTGGGATCCTCATCTCTCCCAAGTGGACATTCTCTCTTTCTCCCCTGACCCATCTGTCTATCGCCTCCTTTGAATTCCATGCTGTCACAGTTACCAGCCCTTTCAAGCTTAACATCCTTATCATTTATCGCCCTCCAGGTTCCCTTGGAGAGTTCATCGATGAGCTTGACGCCCTGATAAGTTCCTTTCCTGAGGATGGCTCACCTCTCACAGTTCTGGGTGACTTTAACCTCCCCACGTCTACCTTTGACTCATTCCTCTCTGCCTCCTTCTTTCCACTCCTCTCCTCTTTTGACCTCACCCTCTCACCTTCCCCCCCTACTCACAAGGCAGGCAATACGCTTGACCTCATCTTTACTAGATGCTGTTCTTCCACTAATCTCACTGCAACTCCCCTCCAAGTCTCCGACCACTACCTTGTATCCTTTTCCCTCTCGCTCTCATCCAACACTTCCCACACTGCCCCTACTCGGATGGTATCGCGCCGTCCCAACCTTCGCTCTCTCTCCCCCGCTACTCTCTCCTCTTCCATCCTATCATCTCTTCCCTCTGCTCAAACCTTCTCCAACCTATCTCCTGATTCTGCCTCCTCAACCCTCCTCTCCTCCCTTTCTGCATCCTTTGACTCTCTATGTCCCCTATCCTCCAGGCCGGCTCGGTCCTCCCCTCCTGCTCCGTGGCTCGACGACTCACTGCGAGCTCACAGAACAGGGCTCCGGGCAGCCGAGCGGAAATGGAGGAAAACTCGCCTCCCTGCGGACCTGGCATCCTTTCACTCCCTCCTCTCTACATTCTCCTCTTCTGTCTCTGCTGCTAAAGCCACTTTCTACCACTCTAAATTCCAAGCATCTGCCTCTAACCCTAGGAAGCTCTTTGCCACCTTCTCTTCCCTCCTGAATCCTCCTCCCCCTCCTCCCCCCTCCTCCCTCTCTGCAGATGACTTCGTCAACCATTTTGAAAAAAAGGTCGACGACATCCGATCTTCGTTTGCTAAGTCAAACAACACCGCTGGTTCTGCTCACACTGCCCTACCCTGTGCTTTGACCTCTTTCTCCCCTCTCTCTCCAGATGAAATCTCGCGTCTTGTGACGGCCGGCCGCCCAACAACCTGCCCGCTTGACCCTATCCCCTCCTCTCTTCTCCAGACCATTTCCGGAGACCTTCTCCCTTACCTCACCTCGCTCATCAACTCATCCTTGACCGCTGGCTACGTCCCTTCCGTCTTCAAGAGAGCGAGAGTTGCACCCCTTCTGAAAAAACCTACACTCGATCCCTCCGATGTCAACAACTACAGACCAGTATCCCTTCTTTCTTTTCTCTCCAAAACTCTTGAACGTGCCGTCCTTGGCCAGCTCTCCTGCTATCTCTCTCAGAATGACCTTCTTGATCCAAATCAGTCAGGTTTCAAGACTAGTCATTCAACTGAGACTGCTCTTCTCTGTGTCACGGAGGCGCTCCGCACTGCTAAAGCTAACTCTCTCTCCTCTGCTCTCATCCTTCTAGACCTATCGGCTGCCTTTGATACTGTGAACCATCAGATCCTCCTCTCCACCCTCTCCGAGCTGGGCATCTCCGGCGCGGCCCACGCTTGGATTGCGTCCTACCTGACAGGTCGCTCCTACCAGGTGGCGTGGCGAGAATCTGTCTCCGCACCACGTGCTCTCACCACTGGTGTCCCCCAGGGCTCTGTTCTAGGCCCTCTCCTATTCTCGCTATACACCAAGTCACTTGGCTCTGTCATATCCTCACATGGTCTCTCCTATCATTGCTATGCAGACGACACACAATTAATCTTCTCCTTTCCCCCCTCTAGTAACCAGGTGGCGAATCGCATCTCTGCATGTCTGGCAGACATATCAGTGTGGATGACGGATCACCACCTCAAGCTGAACCTCGGCAAGACGGAGCTGCTCTTCCTCCCGGGGAAGGACTGCCCGTTCCATGATCTCGCCATCACGGTTGACAACTCCATTGTGTCCTCCTCCCAGAGTGCTAAGAACCTTGGCGTGATCCTGGACAACACCCTGTCGTTCTCAACTCACATCAAGGCGGTGACCCGTTCCTGTAGGTTCATGCTCTACAACATTCGCAGAGTACGACCCTGCCTCACACAGGAAGCGGCGCAGGTCCTAATCCAGGCACTTGTCATCTCCCGTCTGGATTACTGCAACTCGCTGTTGGCTGGGCTCCCTGCCTGTGCTATTAAACCCCTACAACTCATCCAGAACGCCGCAGCCCGTCTGGTGTTCAACCTTCCCAAGTTCTCTCACGTCACCCCGCTCCTCCGCTCTCTCCACTGGCTTCCAGTTGAAGCTCGCATCCGCTACAAGACCATGGTGCTTGCCTACGGAGCTGTGAGGGGAACGGCACCTCCGTACCTTCAGGCTCTGATCAGGCCCTACACCCAAACAAGGGCACTGCGTTCATCCACCTCTGGCCTGCTCGCCTCCCTACCTCTGAGGAAGTACAGTTCCCGCTCAGCCCAGTCAAAACTGTTCGCTGCTCTGGCACCCCAATGGTGGAACAAACTCCCTCACGACGCCAGGTCAGCGGAGTCAATCACCACCTTCCGGAGACACCTGAAACCCCACCTCTTTAAGGAATACCTAGGATAGGATAAAGTAATCCTTCTAACCCCCCCCCTCCCCCTTAAAAGAGTTAGATGCACTATTGTAAAGTGGTTGTTCCACTGGATATCATAAGGTGAATGCACCAATTTGTAAGTCGCTCTGGATAAGAGCGTCTGCTAAATGACTTAAATGTAAATGTAAATGTAATTAGGGGAGAGTGCCAACCAGCCGTGCAGGACACATAAAGGGAGCACCCACCGTGTCACACCTTAAGGAAGACAAAGAGAGAGACAAGGAGTGAGCCTACAGAGGGGAACGAAGCTCCTGGAGGTACGGAGCCGAATATAAGAAGGACAGAGCCAACCCAAAGTTATTTATGTTGCTATGTTTGTTTTCTGACTAGAACCTCCCTGTCTCTGTGCCCATCTCTGCACGCTCCACCCAACACCCCACGGTTTACCACAAGATAAAGAGAACGTTATAGTACTGTCTTTTTCCCTATGTTCTAACTTAAACCCCTTCAAAAGCACCAAGTCAATGCGGATGTGCTTCTATCCCATCTGTTAGTGAAATGGGGCCGTTGGCGGTGTAGTCTCACTGTTTATAGGGTTGTTTCATTCTAGTGTTCTACCCATCACCATGTGGCAGGGCATTAATAAGACTACCCTGGCTTATAAAAGGCTACGCTGGTTTTATCATTAGTAATTAACAGGAAATAGACACCCGTAATACAGCGTCTTGTTATAGTGCCGTCCGAGCTGTTAGTTCATCTGATTAGTTAGTCAAATTCAGGGATAATTCTGGACAACCCATAGAAGACCATGTATGGTACTGGCCATAATATGTGGACCACCAGTCTATTTTCAAACACAATATCATAGGATATAGAGTGAATGATGCATTGTTGTTATTGTTTCATGCCCCAATATCTTATTCAGTCTAATTATTCAATAAGGTGATTTAGATCACTGTCACCAGTTTGTCTTGGTGATTTCAGAGCTCTGTTTTTCACTATACTACTGTAGTCAAAGACCACACACACACACGTACGCACACACACGCACGCACGCACGCACGCACGCACGCACGCACGCACGCACACACACACACACACACACACACACACACATACACACATACTCACACACACACACACATGCACGCGCACACACACACACACACACACACACACACACACACACACACACACACACACACACACACACACACACACACACACACACACACACACACACACACACACACACACACACACACACACACACACACACACACACACACACAGCCTCTTTAGTTGGATAGACCAAAATAACGTTAAAACATCCCATTTTTCAATAACTGTGAAATATACTGGTTTCGTGTGCTGCTGCCCATTTCTCCCCTATATTTATCAGGCTAACATTAGGGGCGTACCACCATCAATTTACAATGGTGAAGCACGGAGCTGTATTCCACTCATGTGTGACCATTATCCTAATGAGGTTAATGGTTCAGCTGTGCTTACCATAAGATGGATGCCCCCCAGTGAAACCAACCTGTGAGTGTGAGTGTGATTTGTGAGTGTGAGTGTGAGTGTGAGTGTTAGTGTGAGTGAGTGAGTGAGTGAGTGAGTGAGTGAGTGAGTGAGTGAGTGAGTGAGTGAGTGAGTGAGTGAGTGAGTGAGTGAGTGAGTGAGTGAGTGAGTGAGTGAGTGAGTGAGTGAGTGAGTGAGTGAGTGAGTGAGTGTGTGTGTGTGTGTGTGTATGCGAGTGAGTGTGTGTGTGTGTGTGTGTGTGTGTGTGTGTGTGTGTGTGTGTGTGTGTGTGTGTGTGTGTGTGTGTGTGTGTGTGTGTGTGTGTGTGTGTGTGTGTGTGTGTGTGTGTGTGTGTGTGTGTGTGTGTGTGTGTTGCAATGAGAAAGACAACAAACCATGATTTTGAGTAACGGAGATAGATGCATCAAAGACATTCACACTGTTTGACTCAGTGTATTACACACTGTATCCCCTCTAGCTCCTGTAACACACTCTGTTTGACTCAGTGTATTACACACTGTATCCCCTCTAGCTCCTGTAACACACTCTGTTTGACTCAGTGTATTAAACACTGTATCCCCTCTAGCTCCTGTAACACACTCTGTTTGACTCAGTGTATTACACACTGTATCCCCTCTAGCTCCTGTAACACACTCTGTTTGACTCAGTGTATTAAACACTGTATCCCCTCTAGCTCCTGTAACACACACTGTTTGACTCAGTGTATTAAACACGGTATCTCCTCTAGCTCCTGTAACACACTCTGTTTGACTCAGTGTATTAAACACTGTATCCCCTCTAGCTCCTGTAACACACTCTGTTTGACTCAGTGTATTAAACACGGTATCTCCTCTAGCTCCTGTAACACACACTTGTCTTTATTACACACGGTATCTCCTCTAGCTCCTGTAACACACACTTGTCTTTATTACACACGGTATCTCCTCTAGCTCCTGTAACACACACTTGTCTTTATTACACACGGTATCTCCTCTAGCTCCTGTAACACACACTTGTCTTTATTACACACGGTATCTCCTCTAGCTCCTGTAACACACACTTGTCTTTGACTTAACTTCACCTTTTAACATGTCGAGATTCACAGACATATGGAGATTTATAGACATATAGAGATTCACAGTCATGTAGAGATTCACAGACATATAGAGATTCACAGACTTATAGATATTCACATTCATATAGAGATTCACAGTGGTGTAGAGATTCACAGTCATATAGAGATTCACAGTCATATAGAGATTCACAGACATATAGATATTCACATTCATATAGAGATTCACAGTGGTATAGAGATTCATAGACATAGATATTCACATTCATATAGAGATTCACAGTGGTATAGAGATTCATAGACATAGATATTCACATTCATATAGAGATTCACAGTGGTATAGAGATTCATAGACATATAGAGCTTCACAGTCATATATAGACTCACAGATATATAGAGATTTACAATCATATAGAGATTTACAGTCATATAGAGATTCACAGTGGTATAGAGATTCACAGTCATATAGAGATTCACAGTGGTATAGAGATTCACAGTCATATTGAGATTCATGGAGATTCAGGGTGCGTTCTACGCTTTTCTAATCCAACCCTGGTCCTGCATATTGAGCCAGACTAAAAGATATGAGACAGTTAGCTAGTCTGTCCATTGTGCAGTCCGTCTGCCATGACGGGTCCACATGGCTCAAACCGAGTTCCAGTGGCCTGCAGACGGCCTGTTAAAAATGTCACTGCGGGACACGAAATGGCCGCCCTGGGGCATCATGGCCCCCTTTCCACGGAGATGGGAACACAAATTGCCATCCTGGGCCGCTTGGCCAAACGTTACGTTATCATTTTGAACGATATTCAGCGCAGTGGCCTTAGAGAAAATAAATAAATATGTTTTTGAATATAAATACATTCAGGGAAGGGAGAGGCGGAGGAAGGCGACGTGTCCGATAGGGCAGTAAATGATAACGCTGAGGGGAACTGCAGGGAATGTGTGTTGTATCTCTTAAGAAGGCAATGACCTCTGTCACTTATGACATTTTCCCTCTGCGCCATCTCAGTGTGTGTGTGTGTGTGTGTGTGTATGTGGCTGCTTACAAGAGCTAACAACACAACACGCCCTGAAGAGGTATACCTTTTTCAGTCATCAGCAGCCTTCCGAATCATTCAAGATGAAACATCACTGGAGTATTAATTGTTTTTGATAAATCACTTTTATGCGAGACGCTTTAAAACAAAACTGAGAATAAACTGCGGCAACGGAGAACATGAATTGAAGAAAAATGTATCCTGTGTGTTCGTAGAGACACATCCATTAGTCTTTCTCACTAACATATGGCACGGGTAAAAAAAAATATATATATATATCTTGGCAGAAGCTTGGTGTAAAGATGCTATATGCGGTACATGCTGTATTACCTCATCTTATCATTTGTATGGAGAGAAGAGAGGAGGAGAGATGAGAGGATGAGAAGACATAACAAGAGAAAGAGAGGAGAAGACATAACAAGAGACAGGGAGAGAGAGAGTGAGGGAGAGACAGAAAGAGAGAGAAAGAGTGGAGAGAAGTTGTTTTAGCACTCCTAAAGATGTAAGATGGCACCTCGCCAGCGCTGTAGTTTGGGTTGGAACCCTGAAGCATAAGCATCACACCATCAAGCTGTTCCAACAGCCTGAGCGCTAACGGGCTAATGTTGCTAATGGCTAATGGAGCTACCGCGTTAAAGACTGTGTCTAAAAAAAAAATCTGGTCTACAACACAACACTAGACGCTACAGTCCATGTAAAGTATATCAACACTCATTTCACTGCTGCTTTTTATTGGTCACTGGCCATACAAAACACCTTTAAAAACAGGTGTTTTCCCCCCCAGCAACGAGTTAATGAGCTAATGGCGAATGGAGCTAACGTGTTAAAGACTGTGATCTAAGAAAACCTGCTTTACAACACTTGACGGTACAGTCCATGTAAAGTAGAAAGAGAGTGAGAGAGTGAGAGAGTGAGAGTGTGAGAGTGTGAGAGAGAGATAAAGAAAGATAGATAGATAGATAGATAGATAGATAGATAGATAGATAGATAGATAGATAGATAGATAGATAGATAGATAGATAGATAGATAGATAGATAGATAGATAGATAGATAGATAGATAGATAGATAGATAGATAGATAGATAGATAGATAGATAGATAGATAGATCGATCTAAGGTCGGAAGTTTACATACACCTTAGCCAAATACATTTAAACACAGTTTTTCACAATTCCTGACATTTAATCCTAGTAAAAATTATTCCCTGTCTTAGGTCAATTAGGATCACCATTTTATTTTAAGAATGTGAAATGTCAGAATAATACTAGAGAGATTGATATATTTCAGCTTTTATTTATTTCATCACATTCCCAGTGGGTCAGAAGTTTACATACACTCAATTAGTATTTGGTAGCATTGCCTTTAAATTGTTTAACTTGGGTCAAATGTTTTGGGTAGCCTTCCACAAGCTTCCCAAAATAAGTTGGGTGAATTTTGTCCAATTCCTCCTGACAGAGCTGGTGTATCTGAATCAGGTTTGTAGGCCTCCTTGCTCACACACGCTTTTTCAGTTCTGCTCACACATTTTCTATAGGATTGAGGTCAGGGCTTTGTGATGGCCACTCCAATACCTTTACTTTGTTGTCCTTAAGCCATTTTGCCACAACTTTGGAAGCATGCTTGGGGTCATTGTCCATTTGGAAGACCCATTTGTGACCAACCTTTAACTTCCTGACTGATGTCTTGAGATGTTGCTTCAATATATCCACATAATTTTCCATCCTCATGATGCCATCTATTTTGTGAAGTACACCAGTCCCTCCTGCCGCAAAGCACCCCCACAACATGATGCTGCCACCCTGGTGCTTAACGGTTGGGATGGTGTTCTTCGGCTTGCAAGCCTCCCCCTTTTTCCTCCAAACATAACGAAGGTCATTATTGCCAAACAGTTCTATTTTTGTTTCATCAGACCAGAGAACATTTCTCCAAAAAGTACGATCTTTGTCCCCACGTGCAGTTGCAAACCGTAGTCTGGATTTTTTATGGCGGTTTTGGAGCAGTGGCTTCTTCCTTGCTGAGCGGCCTTTCAGGTTATGTCGATATAAGACTCGTTTTACTGTGGACATAGATACTTTTGTACCTGTTTCCTCCAGCATCTTCACAAGGTCCTTTGCTGTTGTTCTGGGATTGATTTTCACTTTTCGCACCAAAGTACGTTCATCTCTAGGAGACAGAATGCGTCTCCTTCCTGAGCGGTATGACGGCTGCGTGGTCCCATGGTGTTTATACTTGCGTACTATTGTTTGTACAGATGAACGTGGTACCTTCAGGAGTTTGGAAATTGCTCCCAAGGATGAACCAGACTTGTGGAGGTCAACAATTTTTTTTCTGAAGTCTTGGCTGATTTCTTTCGATTTTCCCATGATGTCAAGCAAAGAGGCACTAAGTTTGAAGGTAGGCCTTGAAATACATCCACAGGTACAATTCACTCAAATTATGTCAATTAGCCTATCAGAAGCTTCTAAAGCCATGACATCATTTTCTGGAATTTTCCAAGCTGTTTAAAGGCACAGTCAACTTAGTGTATGTAAACTTCTGACCCACTGGAATTGTGATACAGTGAATTATAATTGAAATAATCTGTCTGTAAACAATTGTTGGAAAAATTACTTGTGTCATGCACAAAGTAGATGTCCTAACTGATTTGCCAAAACTATAGTTTGTTAACAAGAAATTTGTGGAGTGGTTGAAAAACAAGTTTTAATGACTCCAACCTAAGTGTATGTAAACTTCCGACTTCAGTTGTAGATAGATAGTTAGCAGGTTAGCTATTGGGCTAACAGATAATGAAGTTTGTATGTGTTGTATGAGAACCTGCTACAACACAGATACGTCCATACACAACTACCAAACACAAGAATCTGCCATTTTGGGTAGTTAGTTTAGAACATGTTTCGCTGTAATGTGGAGATTCACTCATTAGGCTAATCACTAACGGCTAATTGTAGTGCATCAGAAAACACCTGCAGTACAACACAGACACAACAGGCCAAGTACAGAAACATTTTACAGAACACACTGCTTTTCCGTTTGTCCCTAATCCCCATCCATACAAAACACCTCTAAAAACAGGTCATTCCCCCTAGCATCTTCTGTTTTCAAACATTTCCGTTAAAATGCAGAGGTGAGTAAGACTTCCAATGTGTTCATTACACATGGCAAATAAACTTCAAACTTGGTAAAGTATTTTTTTTTTTTTAAGTATTTCACATAATGATGCCTTTAGAAGTTCGGTTCAATTACAAAACGTGTTCAGACTAGTCTACCTTCTCATCAGTCAGTTGACTGTCCTCATTGTATTGTATTGCAGACACTGTAGAAAACAGAGAAGGTTGAATGGACTCTGGGGCTTCTATTGTGTGCAGGCTACTGCTATCTAGTGGCGTGAGGCTCCATTGCACAACCAGGGTATCTATTTCTCCCAGGCCAGAGACTGACCCCTATTACAAAGCCTATAACCAATTACATTTCTCAATAGTACACACTTGGCATAAATAGTGAGAGAAGAGTACAGCCAACAATGTTCCATTAGGTTACAATAGAGTTTCATTAGAATGCTCATCATTTAATGCTACAATTCGCCCAAGAACTGATGCTGAAAAACCTGCTCTCTCTCTCTTTCTTTCTCTCTCTCTCTCTCTCTCTCTCTCTCTCTCTCTCTCTCTCTCTCTCTCTCTCTCTCTCTCTCTCTCTCTCTCTTTCTCTCTTTCTCTCTTTCTCTCTCTCTCTATCTCTCTCTCTCTTCCTATCTCTCTCTTTCTATCTCTCTCTCTCGCTCTCTCTCTGTCTCTAGCTTTCTCTCTCCCATTTTCTCTCTCTCTCCCTTTCTCTCTCTCTCTCTCTCTCTCTCTCTCTCTCTCTCTCTCTCTCTCTCTCTCTCTCTCTCTCTCTCTCTCTCTCCTGTTCTCTCCCTCTCTCCCGTTCTCTCTTTCTGTCTCTCTGTCGCTCTCTCTCCCATGTTCTCTTCCTCTCTCCCGCCAGCTACCCAGCTGAAGTGTGACTGACAGCAGCAGTTCAGTGCAGCAGTGGTGGAGGGAGGGATGGCGGGATGGAGGCACGGAGGGATGAGATAGATGAGTGATGAGGCAGTGTTTGGGTTAATGACAGGACGGGGTGTTAAACCTGAAGTGTTTAATTAACGCTACAATGGGCCTGCCTGTAACCCTGCCGCCCATTCTGCCTTGATTGAGACCTCAGTCCTCACACGCACATGCGCGCGAATGCACGTGCACGCACACACACACACCTCCTGCTGTACGATCTGCAAAAGAAGGAGGGAGGAGAGAGGAGGGAGGAGCGAGGAGGGAGGAGCGAGGGGTGGAAGGGAGGTAAAGTGATAATGCTCCGCCACAAACACAAGATTGCTTTTTTTTCTCCCTCTAAACTCCATTTTCCGGGTCACTGCTATTGAATTCATTACTGTCTATGAAGAAGACATTGGGGTGGAGGAAGGAATAATGCTCTCTCTCTCTCTTTCTCTCTCTTCCCCTCACTGAGGAGTTGTGTGACTAGAGAGAGCTAGGGGCCAGGGGCCTAGGAGGAGGGGATGGAAGAAGGAGGAGGAGAGGGGAGAGTACTTTAATATGTGACATCTTTATCTAGTTTTAATTTCGGTCATAAATATTGAATGGTTTATTTGCTCATCTGCAGCTGTCTGCTCTGCTCTCCACCTCTCTCTCTCTCACACACTCCCTCTTTCTCTCTCTCTCTCTCACACACTCTCGCTTTCCCTCTCTCTCTCTCAATCTCACTCATTCCCTCTCTCTCTCTCTCTCTCTCTCTCTCTCTCTCTCTCTCCTCCCTCTATCTCTCTCTCTCACTCTCTCTCTCTGACTCTGCCTCTCTCTTTCTTGCTGTCTCCGTTATTTAATTTGTTCTATCCTAGCAGCATCTCTCCAGTCTGTTTTATTCTCTTTCTCTTCCTCCAGGCCAAGCCGAGGCAATAGCATTAGATAACGATTTTTCTATTTTCAAATGAACTCAAAATGGACTTAGCAGATAGAAACAGGAAAAGCCAGCCTCTGGTACAACTCAATAGATTAATATGAATAAACAACTGTTTGAAAATTGCTACATGACCAAATAGTGAATCCAATAAGCCACGCATCTCGTAAGAGAATAGAGGGAGGGGGGGATGGAGGGATGGAGGGATGGAGTAGTAGTAGTAGTAGTAGTAGTAGTTCCTTGGTCTTGGGAGGATGGAGTCTGCTCTTTTCTATCCGAAGCTGCAGACGGAGGGATGACGCGACAGCGCTTTCCAACACTAGCGCTTCCCCCTGTGAGGGGTGACAGTGTGCATTCTGGGAGATCATCTGCTTCCTCCCCTCAGTCCCCCAATGAGTCAATAGGCGCCATATGACAGCAGCTCACCCATCACCCGGCACCCAGCGCGGCGACTGGGGCTGCTGCTAGAAATTTGCTTAAAGCCCATACCAATTAACTTCAGCCTGTCACGCCGAATACGAGCCGGACACGGGCAGTCAATGGGTGAGGGCCCTGTGTGCCTATTTGGCTGGCTGTCAGTCTGCCTCGGTTTGGGCACAGAAGAGAAGAAGGGAAAGCTCAGCTGTTCTATGGATGGAAGAGAGAGGGAGAGAAAGAGCAGGAGAGAAAGAGCAGGAGAGAGAGGGAGAGGGTGAGAGAGAGAGACACACTGAGACAAAGAGGGAGAGTAAGAGATAAAGAGAGAGAGAGAGCAAACGACAGAGACAACGAGACCGAAAGAGAGAGTCAAAGAGAGAGATCAGTGGAGGGGAGGAGTGAAAAGGAGGCGTTTCTTCTCTTGTTAAAGGGTATAAATCTGCAGCGATTCAGGCCTCTCTCTCTCTCTCTCTCTCTTGGTCGGTCTCGGTCTCCCTCCTTAATGATGATGTCAATCTGTGAAAAGGCTTGGCACACATTGGAGCTGTCAGGGGCCCATCCATCAGACAGGGGTTTGTCAAAGGAGCCGGGCCGCACAGCTCAGAGTAACGAGGCGCGCACAATGACAGCAAGCCCCGATTTGCATAGAAAATGACCCTCTTCTCTTTGGGAAAGTGATAGCGAGGATGAAGGGGATGGAGGGTGTGTGGGAAAGGGGGGAAGGGGCGGGGGGAGAAATAAAGAGAGTGTTTGGCCATTGTGGGTGTTTGTTGTTGAAGTGCCTTGTTGTGAGTCAGTGTGAATAGCGTGAGTGTTGACTGGGATAGAAAAGGACAGGTCTTTGATGATTTCTCTCTTTCATTTCAAAGTGGAGACTGAGAACGATAATAGTTTGGATGTTTGTTGCTGTTTCAAAATGTTTATTTGTTTCATCCTCAGCTAATGTGTGGCTGTAGTTATCTCTATATATTTCAATTCTACTCAATTAAATCATATAACTTGATTAGGATGATTAATTTTGTGATAAATCCAAGCCCAGTAGTTTATGTTCAGAGTGGTAGCCTCACCTCCACATCCCCAAAACACAGAGGTACCACGCACCATCGGGGCCCCAGCCCCTCACGTGCGCTTTGTCCGCTTTCTTTCCTCGCCCAAATGAGACACTGATGAATCAGGTGGGTTTTTCAACTTGGTTTTATGAACTACTGGAAGACTACACACTGACTTCATCTGCTAAACAAACACACCCACACACACACTGCTACCTCTACAGCTACCGTCCCTCCCACTGTGTGCTGGGAAGACAATGGTTAAAGCTATACATTAACCCAGTCTGTTGTAGTGGCTATTCAGACACTAGTGCCATCTGGTCTGACTGGATTGTCCTTCTCTCTTCAGAGAGGGGACAGTGAGGGTCAGATCACCTGCAGGGATAGGGCAGAGTACATTACAAAGTGCTGGTCTATAATGAAAGTGTGTGTGGGTTTGGGGGAGGGGGGGTGGTTGTTGAGGTGGGGTGTGTGTGTGTGTGTGTGTGTGTGTGTGTGTGTGTGTGTGTGTGTGTGTGTGTGTGTGTGTGTGTGTGTGTGTGTGTGTGTGTGTGTGTGTGTGTGTGTGTGTGTGTGTGTGTGTGTGTGTGTGTGAGACAAAAAGGGTGAAAAAGAGGGAGTGGATGTGAATGGGTGCACGTGCGTTGGCCCTAACTCTGTTTGCCCCTGTGTGGATAGTGGTGGGGGTCCTCCTGTTCCTCCTCCTGAACAGAGCCAGGGGACAGTAAAGGTGTCAGCACCATGATGGAAAGAGTGCTCCTCCACGGGACATCAGCAGCTGCCAGCCAGCTTTCCAGCAGCTTGGCCCTGCATGGTCCCCCTGGTCACTCCACACTAGCCAGTGGTCTGGCCAGAGGTAGGACTGGTTAAGATAAAGGACCGTAAGGGCTGGACCCTCTATTGGTCAAGAGGTTGGAGGTCAGTGTGAGGAAGGTCAGATTATAGGTGCTTGAGTGCACACGCAAAAGCATAGACACACACACTTCTGAAATAAGTGCTGCATATAGCTGTGATGCAGCTGCTCAGATTAGCTGAAGTCAGGCCACCAGGACAATTATCATGGAGGGAAATTAAAAGCCATACATACCATGGATACTATTAACACTAAAACAGGAACTCTCCAAATCTTGTGACATGCAATACCCTGAACTATGTCTCGTTATACAGTTCTAACCAAGTTGAGGGCTCCAGCACATAGCTTTATCTACCCCAAACAATGTATTTTGGACTAGAACGTTCACCATCGTCAGCAGTACCTCCATTACAATAGTCAAATCTAAATAAATGCTAAGTGTGGCTACCTAAACAAACACTCCAACACTACCTCTGCACCAGCAACAATGGCTGGTTTGTAACTACCCTTTAAACCAAGCTTTATTAATACAAACCTCTGTCCAAATCTCTTTTCAGTTGGATAGTTCAGCTTCCACGAGTCCAGTGGATGAATTGTGTGTGTGTGTGTGTGTGTGTGTGTGTGTGTGTGTGTGTGTGTGTGTGTGTGTGTGTGTGTGTGTGTGTGTGTGTGTGTGTGTGTGTGTGTGTGTGTGTGTGTGTGTGTGTGTGTGTGTGTGTGCGTGTGTGCGTGCGTGTGTGTGTGCGTGCGTGTGCATGTTGAAATAGGTAGCATCATTAATCACATGCATACCAGAAAAGACAGTTAAAAGCCTACTAGACAGTACACTTGGCAGACTTCCTTATTACATTGTCACGGACCAATAAGCATCAAGCCCCAATCCCGCTTTCATCCAATCAAACAGCTGGCTTCCCCGGGTCGTTAGGGAGGCGACGAATCAAAGCGCTCCCGTTGCCCGGCGCCGCCTAATCTCACCAATGGGAGCACTGCGCTCTTGTAATCCAATTATATAGCAGATAAGCGATTTGTTAGACACTGTGTGTCGGTCTGGCAGCTAGCCAATATGGTGGGTCTGTCTGGTTGGTAATAGCGTGGCTGGGGATAGGAGCGGATAACGAGCACAGGAATAGAGAATGAAAACACACAAACAAGAGCAGGATGATACAACAGGAGGGTGTAATGTACGAGCAGCAATAGCAGGATCAGTACATTTTCATGCAGGGTTTTTCCATTGGTCTTTTGGAGAATGAGTCTCATTGATGCAATGCTGCATGATGACTATAGCACAGGGACTAATAGGCTGATTATTGGGTTGTAACAGCAGGTTGACCAGCTCATCGTGGGAACACCCCCTGTGTTAATTATGAGAACAGTTGTAGAAGTAAAATGCATGATTTCTGCATGTTAATTCCACCATGGGCCTGCTGTGAAAATTGGTGGATATGTGCATAATATATGGGTAATCAAATCAAACCAATGTTTATTGGTTGCGTTCACAGATTTGCCGATGTCATCGCGGGTGAAGCGAGGGGCTTGTGTTCCTCGCTCCAACAGTTCAGTAATACCTAGCAATAATAAACAAAATACACACATAATCCAGCACAATTAAGAAATTAAGAAATATCAGAATGAGCAATATCAGAGAATATAAATATATAACGTGCATATATATAATGTATACAATGGTGTGTACAGACTGAATGGACAGTGTATGATCAGAAAAGGTGGCTACGTCAGTACTTATATAGGATAGAGCCATGACGAGAATACCGTATATACATATAAAGTGAGTAAAACATTATGTAAACATTATTCAAGTGACCAGTTTTCAATTACTCTATGTACCATGCCTTCGTAAAGTATTCAGACCCCTTGACTTTTCCACATTTGGTTAGGTTACAGATATATTCTAAAATTGATTAAATCTTTTTTTCCCCTCATCAATCTGCACACAATACCCTATAATGACAATGCAAAAACAGGACTTTATCAATTTTTGCTAATTTATACAAATTAAAACTGAAATATGAAGTATTCAGACCCTTTACTCAGTACTTTGTTGAAGCACCTTTGACAGCGATTACGGTCTCGAGTCTTCTTGGGTATGACGCTACAAGCTTGGCCCACCTGTATTTGGGGAGTTCTCCCATTCTTCTCTGCAGACCCTCTCAAGCTCTGTCAGGTTGGATGGGGAGCATTGCTACACAGCTATTTTCAGGTCTCTCCAGAGATGTTAGATAGGGTTCAAGTCCAGGCTCTGGCTGGGCCACTCAAGGACATTCAGAGACTTGTCCCGAAGCCAATCCTGTGTTGTCTTGGCTGTGTACTTAGGGTTGTTGTCCTGTTGGAAGGTGAACCTTTGCCCCAGTCTAAAGTCCTGTGAGCTCTGGAGCAGGTTTTCATCAAGGATCTCTCTGTACTTTGCTCCGTTCATCTTTCCCTCAACCCTGACTAGTCTCTCAGTCCCTACCGCTGAAAAGCATCCTCACAGCATGATGCTGCCACCATCATGCTTCACCGTAGGGATGGTGCCAGGTTTCCTCCAGACTTGACGCTTGGCATTCAGGCCAAAGAGCTCAATCTTGTGTTCATCAGACCAGATAATCTTGTTTCTCGTGGTCTGAGTCTTTAGGTGCCTTTTGGCAAACTCCAAGCGGGCTGTCATGTGCCTTTTACTGAGGAGTGGCTTCCGTCTGGCCGCTCTACTATAAAGGCCTGATTTGTGGAGTGCTGCAGAGATGGTTGCATTTCTGGAAGGTTCTCCCATCTCCATAGAGGAACTATAGAGCTCTGTCAGAGTGACCATCGGGTTCTTGGTCACCTCCCTGACCAAGGCCCTTGTCCCCCAATTGCTCAGTTTGGCCGGGCGGCCAGCTCTAGGAAGGGTCTTGGTGGTTCCAAACTTCTTCCATTTAAGATTGATGGAGGCCATTGTGTTCTTGGGAACCTTCAATGCTGCAGACATGTTTTGGAACCCTTCCCCAGATCTGTGCCTCGACACAATCCTGTCTCGGAGCTCTACCTTCTATAGACAGGTGTGTGCCTTTCCAAATCATGTCCAATCAATTTAATTTACTGCAGGTGGACTCCAATCAAGTTGTAGAAACATCAAGGATGATCAATGGAACAGGATGCACCTGAGCTCATTTTTGAGTCTAATAGCAAAGGGTCTGAATACTTACGTAAATAAGGTATTTCTGTTTTTACATTTTTATACATTTGCAAAAAACTAAAAACCTGTTTTCGCTTTTTCATTATGGGATATTGTGTGTAGATTGCGGAGGATTTTTATTTACTTAATACATTTCAGAATAAGGCTGTAACGTAATTTTTTTTTTTTTAAAGCCAAGGGGTCTGAATACTTTCCGAAGGCACTGTACATAGGGCAGCAGTCTCTAAGATGCAGGGTAGAGTGCCAGGTGGTGCCGGGTAGAACAGTGACTAAGGCTAGTGGTGACTTTAACAGTCTAATGGCCTGGAGATAGAAGCTGTTTTTCAGTGTGTCGGTCCCAGCTTTAATGCACCTGTACTGTCTCCACCTTCTAGATGGTAGCGGGGTGAACAGGCCGTGGCTCGGATGGCTGAGGTCCTAGATGATCTTCTTGGCCTTCTTGTGACACCAGGTCCTGTAGATGTCCTGGAGGGCAGGTAGTGTGCCCCGGTGATGCGTTGGGCTGACCGCACCACCCTCTGGAAAGCACTGCAGTTGCGGAAGGTGCAGTTTCCTTACCAGGCGGTGATACAGCCCGGCAGGATGCCCTCAGTGGTGCATCTGTAGAAGTGCGTGAGGGTCTAATATGTCATAGACAACTAGCTATATGCCTAATGTACATTGCAAGGTTTGAGAGGAAGCAAAGTGACCAAATGTCCAATCAACTGGTCAGAATGGAGTGAGCAGGAGGGGTAGATAGGATAATGATGTGTTAGCTCTGTAGCTACATCACCCTGTCCTGTTGGGATGAAAAACAGTCTGTTTAGAGACAGACAACATATCCCACTTGTAAACGTAAAGAGACATACTGTAGGCTGCTATGTACCTAAGTGCAAGTGTAACGGATGTGAAATGGCTAGCTAGTTAGCGGTGGTGCGCGCTAATAGCGTTTCAATCGGTTACGTCACTCGCTTTGAGACCTTGAAGTAGTGGTTCCCCTTGCTCTGCAAGGGCCGCGGCCTTTGTGGGGCGATGGGTAACGATGCTTCGTGGGTGACTGTTGTTGATGTGTGCAGAGGGTCCCTGGTTCGCACCCGGGGCGAGGGGACGGACTAAAGTTAAACTGTTACATTGATGCTGTTGACCCGGATCACTGGTTGCTGCGGAAAAGGAGGAGGTCGAAAGGGGGGTGAATGTAACGGATGTGAAATGGCTAGCTAGTTAGCGGTGGTGCGCGCTAATAGCGTTTCAATCGGTTACATCACTCGCTTTGAGACCTTGAAGTAGTGGTTCCCCTTGCTCTGCAAGGGCTGCGGCTTTTGTGGAGCGATGGGTAACGATGCTTCGTGGGTGACTGTTGTTGATGTGTGCAGAGGGTCCCTGGTTCGCGCCCGGGTCGGGGCGAGGGGACGTACTAAAGTTAAACTGTTACACAAGTGTACAGACATGCAAACTGATTCTGCATTCGGAGACTAGGCCACTTCCCATTTCCCTCAGATGTGGCAGTGTGTGAACACCTTGTTCTTGACATGATAGGACTTAATCATATCCTCTTCTCTCTTCGGAGAAGCACTCAACTGAACATAATTAGATGCTACATCACCTCTGAAAGGGGTGTGTGTGTGTGTGTTCGCATTCTAGTGCATGTCTGCGTGAGTGCTGGCCTGTGTGTGTGTGTGTGTGTGTGTGTGTGTGTGTGTGTGTGTGTGTGTGTGTGCATAGCAAATCTTATTAAGAACACTTTCCTTCAAATCCACCCTGTTTCCCTCCACTCACTCTCCACCACCGCTCTCTGAAAAAAGCCCCTCCGAGACGCCTTCCCAGCAGCCTCTGTAACTAATGACAGCCCTGGACAGATCTGACAGTGAGCTGTGTCTGTATATTGTGCTTAATATCATCATAATAATGAGAGCAAATTAGAACAATCAATTTCCACGGGCTGGTGCTTGATTGGATGAGAAGGGGGAAGTGACAAGGGGTGATCCATCATTCCACGGACCAGTCACATTAAGGGGAGCGCCGGGGAGTGTGGTGGGGGCAGGTGGGCTGGGCTGGTGGCCAGTAACAGCCAATAGGGACGAGGCTGAGGAGAGCGAGGAGGGCAGGGCTAGGAATTAGACGCAGTGTTCTAGAAGCAAGCATTAATTCAGCTGTGCATAATTTTTTACAGTTTATATTTTGCTCTCCATGACAAAAGTCCTTTTAAATGACAATAACGTTGTGTAAACACAATCAATTACTTTACCTCCAGCCAGCAACAAAACTACCATCACTCTATATTTTAACATCACCAATGACCTTGCTCTCACCTCTGACCTTAGGACCACCTCCAATTCAAAACAACACATTCTGAAAACCATGAGATTGAGTTTCACTTTCAAATCCCAGACAAAGCAGATGTGGCATTTCGTCGACTACTTCTCTATTTCTCTCTGTTGAGAGACTCAGTCAGTCGATTGACAGCACGTCTCCATTGTGGCCCCAGTCGGTGGTTCCCCGGCCCGTCTGCAGGAGCTGTGTGTGCAGATGGAAGCAGCAGCCCGGGGGTTAGAGAGACAGGGAGCAGCACCATTTCATTTCCCATCATCTGATCTACCATAATGCTCCATTACACCAGGCTGCGTGACAATACCTCACGGTGAACTGTCACCAGACCTTTGCTTGAAAATGGCTGTAGAAAACAGGCCTGTGCGTGGCTGAATATAACGTTTGAGGTAGTTCTCTGAAGATGTTTACAGGAGGGAGAAGTTCACCTTACCATAAGATATGATTTATAGGGGCAATCTGGGAATCTGGGACAACAACAAAGCGTTCTCCCGACACTTTTTTGGGGTAACAGCTAAGAATTTGCGCACACAACACCTCAAATGGTTGTAGCCTACCAGATTAGAAGTGTAGTTGATGGAAGTTTAACAGAGAAACCACTATTGAATATGTAGTCTAGAGCAGTGGAGTGGGCCCTGTTCAAAAGTAGTGCGCTACATAGGGAATAGGGTGGCGTTTGGGACACTGCCCTAGTCATGATGAAGGTTGTGTCTGATCTTGCCTGATTGACTACCCAAACGTAAAATATGACGTATATTGTGACTTGTCAGGGCTGAAAAGTATGATAACACCATGATGCACCATAACCAAAGACAGGAAACATGTTAAAGCATATTTATTCATATCATTTACATACATTTGAATATAAAAAGACAAAGTACTTTTTAGTCAACCCTCTACAATAGATGTTGCAGCAATAGTTAAAGACATATTCAAATATTCCAAATGTGAATACAATGATTCTAAACAAATCTATAGTTACTTTGATACTCGGAGTGTATGTACAGTGGCTTGTGAAAGTATTCACCCACCTTGGCATTTTTCCTATTTTGTTACCTTACAACTTGAAATTAAAATAGATTTTGGGAGGGGGTTGTATGATTTGATTTACACAACATGCCTACCACTTTGAAGATGCACATTTTTTTTTTTGTGAAACAATAACTTGAGCGTGCATCACTAATCACCCCACCAAAGTCAATACTTTGTAGAGCCACCTTTTTCAGCAATTACAGCTGCAAGTCTAGGGGTATGTCTCTATAAGCTTGGCACATCTAGCCACTGGGATTTTTGCCCACTCTTCAAGGCAAAACTGCTCCAGCTCTTTAAAGATGGATGGGTTCCGCTGGTGTACAGCAATGTTTAAGTCAGACTACAGATTCTCAATTAGATTGAGGTGTGAGGTTTGACTAGGCGATTCCAAGATATGTAAATGTTTTCCCGTTAAACCCCTCGAGTGTTGCTTTAGCAGTATGCTTAGAGTCATTGTCCTGCTGGAAGGAGAACCTCCGTCCCACTCTCAAATCTCTGGAAGATTGAAAACAGGTTTCCCTCAAGAAGTTCCCTGTATTTAGCGCCATCCATCATTCCTTCAATTCTGACCAGTTTCCCATTCCCTGCTGATGAAAAACATCCCCACAGCATGAGGCTGCCACCACCATGCTTCAATGTAGGGATGGTGTTCTCGGGGTGATGAGAGATGTTGGGCTTGCGCCAGACATAGCGTTTTCCTAGACAGCCAAAAAGCAAAATTGTAGTCTCATCTGACCAGAGTACCTTCTTCCATATGTTTGGGGAGTCTCACACATCCCTTTTGACAAACACCAAAACTTTTTGCATATTTTTGTCTTTAAGCAATGGCTTTTTTCTGGTCATTCTTCCGTAAAGCCCAGCTCTGTGGACTGTACGGCTTAAAGTGGTCCTATGGACAGATACTCCAATCTCCGCTGTGGAGCTTTGCAGCTCCTTCAGGGTTATCTTTGGTCTCTTTGTTGCCTCTCTGATTAATGCCCTCCTTGCCTGGTCTGTGAGTTTTTGTGGGCGGCCCTCTCTTGGCAGGTTTGTTGTGGTGCCATAATTCTTTCAATTTTTTAATAATGGATTTAATGGTGCTCTGTGGGATGTTCAAAGTTTCAGATATTTTTTTATAACCCAACCCTGATCTGTACTTCTCCACAACTTTGTCCCTGACCTGTTTGGAGAGCTCCTTGGTTTACATAGTGCTGCTTGTGTCACGTCCTGACCTGAGTTCCGTTTTTGTGTCTCTATTTTAGTTTGGTCAGGGCGTGAGTTAGGGTGGGCAGTCTATGTTCTTTTTTCTAGGTTGTTGTTTTTCTATGTGTTTGGCCTGGTGTGGTTCCCAATCAGAGGCAGCTGTTTATCGTTGTCTCTGATTGGGAGCCATATTTAGGTAGTCTGTTTCCCATTGTGTGTTATTGTTTCCTGTGTTAGTGTTTCTTTCACATTTCAGGACTGTTTCGGTTTTCGTTATCATTCACTTTGTTATTTTTCTATTTTGTCGTGTTCAGTTTTATTAAACTATCATGGACACTTACCACGCTGCATATTGGTCCGATCCTTCATACTCCTCGTCAGAAGAGGAGGAAAATCGTTACAGCTTGCTTGGTGGTGTTGCAGACTCTGGGGCCTTTCAGAACAGGTGTGTATATATACTGAGATCATGTGACAGATCATGTGACACTTAGATTGCACACAGGTGAACTTTGTTTAAGTAATTATGTGACTTCTGAAGGTCATTGGTTGCACCAGATCTTATTTAGGGGCTTCATAGCAAAGGGGGTGAATACATATGCACACATCACTTTTCCGTTTTTAAAATTTATTTTAAGTTATTTTTTTCATTTCACTTCACCAATTTTGACTATTTTGTGTATGTCAATTCCATGAAATACAAATAAAAATCAATTTAAATTACAGGTTGTAATGCAACAAAATAGGAAAAATGCCAAGGGGTTGAATACTTTCGCAAGGCGCTGTATAAATATATACAGTACCAGTCAAAAGTTGACACCCCTATATTCCACAAATTAACTTAACAAGGGACACCTGTTAAATTAAATGCATTCCAGGTGACTACCACATGAAGCTGGTTGAGAGAATGCCAAGAGTGTGCAAAGCTGTCATCAAGGCAAAGGGTGTGTAATACTTTTTTGGGTACTACATGATTTCATATGTGTTATTTCACAGTTTTGATGTCTTCACTATTATTCTAGGTACAATTTAACGTACGATATACACTGAGTGTACAAAACATTAAGGACACCTGCTCTTTCCATGACATCGACTGACCTGGTGAATAGTAGTAGGTGGTAGTAGGTGTCAGGCGCACCGGTTTGAGTGTGTCAAGAACTGCAACGCTGCTGGGGGTTTTAAACACTCAACAGTTTCCTGTGTGTATCAACAATGGTCCACCACCCAAAGGACATCCAGACAACTTGACACAACTGCGGGAAGCATTAGATCAACATGGGCCAGCACGCCCCCACGAATTGAGGCTGTTCTGATGGCAAAAGAGGGTGTAACTCAATATTAGGAAGGTGTTCCTAATGTTTTGTACACTCAGTGTATAATGTATATATCCTCCTACACACTTTCTTGTGCATATCTGTTTAACATGTACAATATATAACTTATCCTGCCTCGGAATATGGAATGACTACTACAGTAGCCACATTTACAAACTCTCTTACGCAAAAGAGAGAAGAAAAAATACATAAACAAGCAAACTCAAGTTATTGGTTCTCTCTTCAGCTAAGCAAGGTAAACATGATTACAGACACTGTAACACTTGGAGCACCTTCTTATGAAGCCTTATAAAGGATCATAGCACCTTATAATGTGCTATGAATATGTTGTTAAGGCATTATAACACCTGATAGTGTTTCTAAAACTATACCATTCACCTGATGTGGACTGACCTCATTTTCTGTCAAAACCAGTGATCAGGAAAATGGTAAACGTCAGATACTGCATTCATATCATGATACTGTTGCTGTGTCAATAAATAAATACATTCCCTCTATACTGTAGGAAAGGTTTTCAGCCGGATTGAGAGAAGAAGACTTTCAGCGTGATTCACGGAAAGAGAGGCACATATAACTGAGAGGAGAGTGAAACCTAATGGTTGTAGACGTGCTGACTTCCAAACAGTACATAGAGTCTATGTTGGTTACTGTACAACTGGTAACATTAAATGTTACATTTTGGAACAGTATGGAGATAGAGTTCTGTCAAAAATGTTTTTCATTTACATAGATATGGACATAATTAAACTTAGACACCATTGAGAACATGTTAAACTCCACCACACATCTCACACACTATCCTAGAGCTCTTACATAAGGGGTTTTGTGGTGGTAGACTGACACAGGTGTCTATACACCATGAACACAGATTCAGAAGAAGAACGAAATGAAATACTGAACAATGAATCGAAATAGATGGTTTTCTTTGTCTGCATTAACTGGGCAGGGAAAAGCAAAGTCCACCAATTCCACCACATTGCTTCCACCTATTCTGTCCCACTGGGCAAAAACTGGTTGGATCAACGTTGTTTCCACGTCATTTCAACAAATCAATTCAGTGTGATGACGTTGAATCAACGTGGGAAACGAATTGGATTTGCAAAAAGGGCATTTTTTTAAAACTAACTTTTAACCTAAAGCCAATATCATGGTGACATTTTATGTTGATTTCACATTGACTTCACGTTAGTTGACAACTCAACCAAATGGAAATCAAAACTAGACGTTTAACTGATGTCTGTGCCCAGTGGGGTGTTTTCAGATCAGTACAGATGAAGAGACACTTTTAGACTACCCACGTCTCTATCGCTCTCTCTCTCCCTTTCCCCTTCTCTACTTCTTCTTCTCCATCACTTCGTACTCCAGGTCGACGGCACCATAGCCGTTCATCTTGGCTAGTTTGAGGTTTTTAGCGACGCCCAGTTCGCTGCTCTCCTCCTCCAGCATGCCGTTCCTGGCCGCGAACATCTGGCTGATCTCCACAAATGTCTTGTTCTTGGTCTCGGGGACGATGAAGAAGACGTAGGCTGCCACTGCCATGCACACGCCAAAGAACACCAGGTAGCAGTAGGCCCCTGCCGACATCTGGGGGTGGGGAAAGAGTTGTTTGCTGAATTAATTGATTATCAGAGGGAACAGTAACAGAACACCATGCGAATTGGATCTTCAGACGATGGCACTTATTTCATTAAAACATTTGCTACTATTTGCTAATATACTACTGCTATACTGCTACTATACTACTGATATATTGTTACTATACTACTGATATACTACCAATATGCTACTAGTATACTATCACTATACTAATACTATACTGCTACTATACTACTGCTTTACTACTACAGATGAGTTTGAGGGAATAGGGAGCTGGATCGAGAGCTGGCGTGAAAAAGGCACGACTAAAATGCCAACATACAGCGGTAAAACGTGTGTACAGGAGTAATTATAGGCCTGTAGTTCTGACCTGTAGGAAGGGGAAGACAAAGCCAATGGTGAAGTTGGACAGCCAGTTGAGGCATCCAGCCACGGTGTAGGCAGCCGGACGATGGGACTGTTTAAACAGCTCTGCTGTAATCAGGAAGGGTACTCCAGCTACACAGGGACAGAGACACACACACAATGAGACAAGTTGGCGGCATTTAGACGGCCAACCCAACTCTGATCATTTCTCCACTAACTGATCTTTTGACCAATCAGATCAACTTTGAAAAATATCTGATGTGAAAAGATCTGATGTGATTGGCCAAAAGAACAAATAGTGGATCGAATATCAGAATGTGTGAACACAGCCATAGTCTACAAAAATATACTTTTCAAGCCATGATAGAATCACATCATGGGCTACTAGTTATAGTCACATGTGAAGTTGGACAAACTACCAAACCACTGATATTGATAACAGCAAGACTTTAGAGTAAGGATAGTACATTGAGGATTGAAACCACCATTATATTCCATCGGTGTAAGACAGATGTATGATCTTAATTTGATCTGTATTGTCACAGCCAAATAATCCTGCAGCAACAGGATTTGAACATTTAGTCCATTATATTGCCTGATTGGTGGTTAGGCTATTAGCTGGCCAAAAGTAGGCTACATGAAAAGTACAATATTGTTAATATAACCATGTGTTAGTGTGGGTTTTCAGTGAACTTACGTAAATCACAAAGCTCATTTGAAAATTCTCAGCAACAAAGGAGTGATCAAATTAAGGTCCTACATCTGTATCTCAATATGTTAACTCTATAATATGTAGAATCTATAGACGGTTTCATTGCTCCAAATATCTATTTCATCATGGTTAGAAATGAGAGATATTATGAATGAGGAATAATACATTAGTAAAAGCCTAATGATGAACGTGTCAAGTTTAGTCCTCATTATTTGTGCATGATAATGACATGGGGAGAAGGCTTGATAATATAGTCAATAAGTAGGGCCCTGCATTTTGTCGACATCTGCAGTACTATGAGCTCCTTCACATTGTTTATGCAAGTCTTTGTCTCAAGGAGGCATATTCATCACACACACACACCAAAATATTCATTATGAACAATGAGCCATTGAAAATCTAATTGCGGCAAACAGAAAATCCTCATCTGAGCTTGATGTATGGATTTTGCCTGCTTGACGGATTACATTATGTAAACTGGTGTTGGTCTAATTCATCATGCTTATAGCCACCATCAACATTCTAATAAACTGTTGCGTTCAGCCGACGAGCCACAAACAAATGGGTGTAAGAATGGATGTTCCTGTTACCGTGGCAGTTATGATTTCCTCATTTAGTGGATTAATGAAATACAATAGAGTAGCTATTTATGTTGGGTCACCAGTGAGGGGAGTTTTGGCTGCCTTTCCTAGAGCACTTCTATATTCCACCACCAGAGAGCAGTGTTTCCTAGTTAGAAAATAACAGGCTGTGTCTATTGGATAAAGTGGAACGTTCAAAGTGCTATAGGTATCCTAGAGGTTAATAGTTTTGGGTCAGTAACTGAAATGTTGCTGGTTCGAATCCCTGAGCCAACTTGGTGAAAAATCTGTTGATGTGCCCTTGAGCATGACACTTAACCATAGTTTCTCTGGATAACAGCACCTGCTAAATAACTTAAATGTACTTCTCAGAGTAGCATTATAGCCCCTTGTGCTAAAAGAAGAAGTACCCACTCTTCTACTGAGAGAGATATACATCCTGAGTATAGAACCTTGTTTTGAAGGAGAGAAACAGAGACAGAGATAAACAAACAAGCAGACCACCAGGGTAGATGTCTTACCTGGTCCTATACAGAAGCCAGCGATGATCCCCACCACACAGGCAACACTGATGTAGTGGGACTTAATGGGCATTGAATGGAAGCATAGGACAGTCATTATCAGAGACCATAGGACAGTCATCACATTACAAATAATAGACTGACTGGTTACTGATTGTACTCATTAAAGAGACAGTGAAAGACACAGAGACAGTAACACAAAGAGAGTCTGCACGATTCAGACTAATAGTAATGAAGATTGCATTGTTCTTCTATAAACTGACCTGAAATCAGATTTTCTCTTTTCACAGAAAATGCAGAATTCCAGGTCTGGCGAACTGATCCTAGACCTGTGTCTATAGGGGAAGATTCATGGGTAGATGAACGTACCTGGAACATGAGGGACAGCGTGATCCCTGCACAACAAATTCCCATGAAGGTGAATCCACCAATCATCAGAGGTCTTCTGCCCAGCCGTTCAATGGTGAAGCACTGGAGGCGGGACAAAGGAGAACAAGTTATTTCTATTGGCTGACGACTTAACATGCCAATGTTATGCTTCTGCATGGGAAAAAATGGCAAACTGCTACCCAGAGACTGTGTTTCTTGGAATAGCTCAGCACCCAGTAGTATGTCCACTGACCTATATGTCTCTTTAGAAACTGTAGTCATGGGATGCATCCCAAATGACACCCTATTTCCTTTGTAGTGCGCTACTTTTGACCAGGGCCCAAAGGGGGATATATAGGGAATAGTGTGCCATTTGGAACAGACATGGTCTGAACCAGAGCCGTGCTGTAAAGAATGTAAATGTAGCAGTGTGATGTTGTTCCCATAGATTATGCACCAAATTGCACACAAGGACCAATTCAAATAGGCCAGGTCAAGAGGGGATGTTAATAATCTGATAATAATAATAATAATTCAGTGTTTTTTTATTTAATTACAGCTGCATAGCTAATGTTTTTATTTGGTGTACAAACACTTTTTCATACCAATATTGTACATACAAGTGATTGTAAAAGTTTTGTATATTTTGGTTTGGCCCATCGCGGGTTATCTGTATTCCCATACCACTTTATCGTTCTCTTTTGCCTGACCCTCGGCTAGCAAGGTATGTTGTCCTTGGCTCCGAAACTGTTTAATATAAAACCGTCATAAGGTTATACAATGTACTGTTTTGCAACCATACGTTTGTTATAGTGTGGACAGTGTAGGAATTTATGTTAACAAGTTTCACAGAGCTCACTGACTGGGGTATCTGTTGTAACTTCTGAGTACTTGTGACAGTGGTTGAGTGAGTGTCCATGTGCTCGCGCAGGTGCCGGAGAGCTGTGACTGCACCAAGGGTAACGTGTGTGTTGTCTCTTCGTGTGCAGGTATGTCTTTTATTTTGTCAGAATTATGTTCTGTATAGTTTTACTTGTATATGCTGTTGTGCAGCGAGTGTGTGCACGCAGCACCTGTTAATTCCTTTTGGCGCTCTTTTGCCTGACCCTCGGCTAGCAAGGTGCCGGAGAGCTGTGACTGCACCAAGGGTAACGTGTGTGTTGTCTCTTCGTGTGCAGGGCAAATAAAAAGAGTTCAACGAGCAGACCGTCAGTTGTGGCAGCGTCCTAATTGAAAACACACAACGCAGAACGAACCACGCTACATATACATAATTTACCGTATATAATATAGCTGTGGTTTGACTATAGTATCTCAGTGGATATATGCTTAACAGTTCCTGAGGGCCTTATAGCTAAAGTACAGGCTTGTCCAAAAGGAGTGTGGAAGTGAGTATTACCACCAGCTACCAGACAATAATAATAACACCTCAGACTAGAGTAGGCTAGCTAATGTTAGCCTGGTTAAACCAGACTGAATGCTTCACTCACCTATGAGAGCAGCTTTCAGTCTGGTGAACCAGGCTAAGCTAGCATGCTCAGCGGTTGTGCTCACACAGTAATCCAATGACAGCTTGCTTACCCCTACGCATCCAGCGATAACCTCGATGGCTCCGGTTCCAACCGTGGTGTACTGGATCTGAGGGACTGGGATACCTGCGTTCTCAAAGATGGTGTTGGTATAGAACCAGATCTGAAGAGAGAGAGAGCTGTAGATCAGTAGCTGAACTGTGAGTAGTGAACATGTACATTGTTGAATACACATACTGTAGGGATACATCTTTGTTGCATTGTTCTTTGAATAGTCCATTGTTCAGTGTTCTGGGCTGTACAGCGCTTACATCATCATCGACAGCAACATTAGTAACTGAGTGTACATATTAAACATGACCGTCTGTTTTAACCTGGCTAAAAAAATATGCAACGTTCAGCTAATGGTCATTCTGAAGCTCTTATTACTCATGGCTGATTCATCATAATTGCTGTCATAACCATCCTAAATCCAATCTGTCAAATCAGATATATTTAATCAATGCTGTGGTCCAACATGTCAACGTTGGCTTATAGTATTCCCAGTCAAATGAATGAATGTCAACAACACACATCCTCTAATACGGACAAGTTCAGGAAAAGTAGATGAAATGCACACATATAGTTGGTTTCAGTAACCCATCCACCATCCACACAGTAACCATCCACCTTCCACACAGTAACCATCCACCTTCCACACAGTAACCATCCACCTTCCACACAGTAACCATCCACCTTCCACACAGTAACCATCCACCTTCCACACAGTAACCATCCACCTTCCACACAGTAACCATCCACCTTCCACACAGTAACCATCCACCTTCCACACAGTAACCATCCACCTTCCACACAGTAACCATCCACCTTCCACACAGTAACCATCCACCTTCCACACAGTAACCATCCACCTTCCACACAGTAACCATCCACCTTCCACACAGTAACCATCCACCTTCCACACAGTAACCATCCACCTTCCACACAGTAACCATCCACCTTCCACACAGTAACCATCCACCTTCCACACAGTAACCATCCACCTTCCACACAGTAACCATCCACCATCCACACAGTAACCATCCACCATCCACACATACATGGATTTTTCCACCTATTCATGGAAATATGTCACATCCACACATGGTATTTGCCCGTCCCTGTGTAGAATTCTGATTGGACTTCTAGAATTTAGTATCACCAAGCAGGAAATGGGTTGCAAAGACCTCGGAATTCTAAAAGGTGGACATTGGGGTTCTTTGATATGACATTAGAGCTGTTGTCTGGAGCAGCAGCGACAGGAGAAAGCAGCATAGCGTGGCCGTGCTGTGAGATGGGGACCAGCATGAGACCATATACACGAGTGCTTATCCACATGGTGCTGAAGGGCCAAGGGCCCATGTCACTAGGATCAGTGTGTGTGTGTGGGAATCCATTTGGACTATGAAACGAGGATATGTGTGTGTGTGTGTGTGTGTGTGTGTGTGTGTGTGTGTGTGTGTGTGTGTGTGTGTGTGTATGTTTCTAGGGTGTATTGTATTGTACAGTAATGAGGACCAGTGTGTGTGTGTGTCTAGGGTGTATTGTATAGTAATGAGGACCAGTGTGTGTGTGTCTAGGGTGTATTGTACAGTAATGAGGACCAGTGTGTGTGGGTCTAGGGTGTTGTACAGTAATGAGGACCAGTGTGTGTGTGTCTAGGGTGTATTGTACAGTAATGAGGCATGCCCCTGCTTTGTCACTCAGCACCAGTGGTTCTAAGTGAGGCTGTAATATATAGTGGTGGTGGTGATATGGGCATATGGTGTATCCACACACACAGGGACACACACTCTCCTGCATGTATGCATGAATGTATGGACAAACACACACACAAACAAACACAATGACCCACCGCGTCGATACCGGACAGCTGCATGCCGATATTAACCACCACTATAGTGATGACCTGCCATCGGACGCTCCGGTCCTTCAGCAGACCGATGACCGACACGGTCTGGACCGAGGACATGGACCGCTGCTCCTCCTGCATCTCCTCGATCTCTGCCTGGATGTTCACTTTGGACCGGTACCACTTCAGAGCTGGGGAGAGGATTTCACTTTACTAGACTGGTGAGTACAGCACAGCTAGGGTTGTATACAGTATTGAAATACAAGTATTTGTTGTATTGGTCTGTGGTTACAGCTTTCCCCCAAAAAACGAACAAACAGAAAATCTGCATCTCTTCATATAATACTCCTTACAATAGCAATTCAGGTATTTTAGGTATTTTACAGTCTACTATATGCCAAGAAAAGAAAGAAAGAACTATCAACTATATCCTCCTAATGGACGGAGCCTCCTCACCTGTGATGGTGGCGTGGACATTCCTCTTCTCTATGAGCAGGTACCGCGGGCTCTCTGGGAACCATGGCAACAGCATCAGCTGGAACATGGTGGGGATCACCACCAGAGACAGGAAGAGGGGCCAGTGCTCTTCCTGTTGAGGGGTTAGAGGCCAAAGGATATAGGGTCAGCAAGAGATCAATATGAGTTTCTTTAAAAAAAATGGTATAACAAAGTTTGAAGGAAGGTAGAATAAAAAATTAAAAGCAATGGAATAAAAAGCAGCCAAATAGTGTGCTGAATGGAGATGATCGTAAAAGATGAGTCTACCACGTGGGTCGATACTATTGACTGATCTGATTACTGTAGAACTGGGACACACTGCAAATGTATTCAGATCACATTCCTTGATAGTTCCGCCTTGAGAGGAGGATATCATTTCTCCAAAGAAAAGTCTGAAATAAAATGAATGTCACATACCATCAGGGTGCATTGCAGAGTAGTTTTAATATACCTCCAATGTTTAGGCTTCACCAGCACGTCACAGGGTGAGTTTATTCTGTTAAACTCCGAGCGGTTGATTTGGGCCCGGTACAGGGTCCGGAAAGTTTGGGGGGGGTATTCCCCCCCCCATTTTTTAAAATAAATAAATAGGTCAGAAAATAGAGTGACATATCATTTGAAAGACATAGCCATTGTCTTTTTGGAAATTTAACTAAAATCTTACTACTGGCAATGTCATAAGAATCTCTCCCCCCCACCACTGCCCCCCCATAAAGGCCATATATCATGGATATATTCATAGAGTATGCAATGTAGGTCAAGTCACCAAAGGTGCAAACATTTAGTATGCATGGAAAGGATACACCCTGATGGTCAATGTAAAGCAATGAATTTCTTTGTCTATCCACATTACCTGAATCCTCCACATGCATCCTTAAACTCTCTCTCATTTACAACAGGAATAGTGAATGGGAAAATAAGTTAGAGGTTTCTTCACTTGTTTGTGTCTTATTTTTGATTGCTATGGTAAATTTAAGATGTCAGATTTGAAAATCCGTTCAGCCATTTTGGAACAGTGACTCACTACCCTAACCAGACGCAACTGGTTTCACGTGGCCATGAGACGTCATGTGTTCTCGTATCTAGTGCACGAACCAGGAATCAGACAGGGGATATATTTACATCAATGGATAGGTAGAGACTTCATCTTTCTCTTCATATGCATATAATTCCTGTAATAGGAAAAATGAAGGCATGGAACTTTGCACAAGCCCTACGCTTTTAAAATGGCTGTGTTCATGTTTAGAGTGCCACCATTATTTAAAATGTATACATATTTTTTGGAAATAGTAAATGGTAACATATTTTATTTCAAGCCTAGACTTTAAAATGTCTTATTCCCCATCCCCCCCTCCGTGAAGAAAAACCAACAGCAAAAAAAAAAAGTACATTTCAAGGGGTTTAGGCCTGCTGCATCTCGGGCTCTGTTTTAGTCAATTTTTTTTTCCACCTTTATCAGAATCCCACAGTTCTTACCTTTGTAACAGTACTAAGCATGTGTTTGTAGGATTTATAGTTCGGAAACCGAAATGTACTTTATGAGGGTAGTATACAATATTATGCGGGGTTTAGAAAATGCCACCAGAGGGCGTCAGAATTTGAGGTTACGTTACCGACTTTACCTCACCAAAAGTTCTTATTCTATTTACGCCAAATAAAAGACCAACAAAGAATATTAACTATGAACTAAGATATTAAGGATAAGATTTTACTGCACCTTTCCCAGTAGTTCATGTAGACCCAGGATCTGAGCGATGAAGACTCCTAGACAGATAAATATGCTAGGCACGAGGCCCAGGAAGCCTCGCAGGTTCTTAGGTGCTATCTCCCCCAGGTACATTGGAACCACACTCAGAGAGATACCTTGTGGGAGGGGAACAGAGGTGAGAGGTCATAGAGGTTCTATCTCCCCCAGGTGCATAGGTACCACACTCAGAGAGATACCTGGAGTGAGGGGGATATGGACATTACACAGATCAGATTCAGCATTAGCAGTTAACCTTACAGCTAGCATTGTTGCTGATAAGAGCTGATAATGTGTTGTAGAGCAACAGAAAGAAGCCCTGATTCATTCAGATAAGTAAAACACAACACACAGAAATGCATATATCAAATGTATTTATTTAAAGCCCTTTTTACATCAGCAGAAACCAGGCCTAAAACTCCAAACAGCAAGCAATGCAGATGTAGAAGCACAGTGGCTAGGAAAAACTCCCTAGAACGGCAGGAACCTAGGAAGAAACCTAGAGAGGAATCAGGCTCTGAGGGGTGGCCAGTCCTCTCCTGGCTGTACCGGATGGAGATTATAAGAATACATGGCCATTAAGGCCAGATCGTTCTTCAAGATGTTCAAACGTTCTTAGATGACCACCAGGGTCAAATAATAATCACAGTGGTTATAGAGGGTGCAACAGATCAGCTCCTCAGGAGTAAATGTCAGTTGGCTTTTCATAGCCGAGCATTCAGAGGTTGAAACAGCAGGTGCGGTAGAGAGGGAGAGAGAAACAGAGAGAGAGAGAGAGAGACAGAGAGAGAGAGAGAATACTTGCGTCAGGTGTCAAGTTACGTACAGTATGTGTTATGAATGCCTTATGATTACCCCCTCAAATAGTGTTTCCTAATCCTTACTCAACATGTTAAGGACGGTCGGACATAGTGGTATTATTCTCTGTTACTGCATTACCTGAGTGTACCCCTGTGATGAAGCGTCCAACAATGATCATCTCTGGAGAGCCAAAGGTCCTGCTGAAGCCCATGAAGGCTCCAGCTATAAACACCAGACATGTGATTCTCACCAGGGTCCCTTTCCTGTAGACAGCAGAACAATCAGCCTGAGAAACCTTCGACAAACCATTGGCTTCAACATACTGGAAGTCCAATATCCTCAAACACCCGATTTAAATGTAAGACTTTCGTAACGCAAAGAGATGTAGCCTAAGTATGCATAAATGTCTGAATGATTTCCAACATATATAATTTTCTACAGAGTAAATCAATAGTTTTAGATGTTTGACCAGTTTTCCATTGACTTCTTTTCCTTTCCCCATTTTCGCAAAAATCTTAATCAAAATCCAGTTCTCGGTCGAGGATCTCTCAAACACCTTGGCATTTTCTTTGATGCAGCACATCATTGACATTACAGTGCCTGTAGAAATTCTACACACCTTGAACTTTTTTCACATTCTGCTGCCTTAAAATGAAATCTAAAAAGGCATTCAATTCGATTTATTTTCATACACTTCTAAACAACTTACTCCACATTTTCAAAGTCAAAGACAGTTATAGAACATTTTCCAAATTAGGAAAATATTAAATATCATAAAATGGATAAGTCTCCACCCCCCTGAGTTAATACTTGGTTGAAGGACCTTTGGCAGCCATTACAACTGTGAATCATTTTCATTAAGATTCTACCAACTTTTCACAACTCTTTGCTTCCACCAAGTATTACCTCAGGGGGGGGGGGGGGGGGGGGGGTGGAGACTTATCCATTTATGAATGTTCTATAAATTTCTTCCACTTTGAAAATGTGGAGTAAGTTGTGTAGATCTGTAGAAAAATATATACATTTTAATCCCTTTTTAGATTGAATTTTATTAAGGCAGCAAAATGTGAAAAGTTCAAGGGGGTGTAGACATTGTCAGGCACTTGCACCAACAAGAGTGGTCACAGACGAATGTGACTGTCATTTAGTTGTTTACTGATCAGTCAATGAAGTTATGTCAATGGCGTTATGTCAATGACGTTATGTCAATGACGTTATAAAAACAAAGAGTCGCACACTCCATATGTATAACCTCTCAGTAATTGATTGGGTCAAAACACACCAACGTTTGGGCATCACTGTGCCTTCTTCAAGGTAATGTCATAAATGCTTGAACCAGGTTATGTAGACAAACAGTGCAATTAGTGCAACCAATGACAATAGTGAGGGGTGTGTCGTAATTGCTAGGTTGAGCAGAATGAATTGAGCGAAACTGTTAAAAAGACCCACAGCATATTGAATATATTATTTAATTGTTATCATTAGCATTAGCATAACATTAGCATCAAGATACATTGTTTCATTTAATGTCACCCATATATTTCAATATTTCCAATTTCACTCAATGTTTTTGTGACATGTATTCTTTTGGTTCAACCATAATGCACAATAAGCATCATCAACAGGGGGAACATATTGGGTGTACTCCGATAAGCTGTAGAAAGAATATTTTCATTTACAAGACCTGTTCACAGAAAATATAATTGGTCATAAGAAGGACCTGAGATCAAAGTCAATATTCAGACCACTAGGGGTTAAAGTTTTTAGATAGGATATCCAGTAAGCCTCTTGTAGTAGTAGGATCTCCATGTTACCTCCTCTCCTTGGTGGAGCAACATGCTCAGTGCCTGTGTATTTGAGGGAGGAGATTGGATAGTTAGCTTCAACAAAGTGAGCTGCTACTGGATAGTCAGTGTTCTGACACCTGATTGAGCTGCTACTGGATAGTCAGTGTTCTGACACCCGATTGAGCTGCTACTGGATAGTCAGTGTTCTGTCACCTGATTGAGCTGCTACTGGATAGTCAGTGTTCTGACACCTGATTGAGCTGCTACTGGATAGTCAGTGTTCTGTCACCTGATTGAGCTGCTACTGGATAGTCAGTGTTCTGTCACCTGATTGAGCTGCTACTGGATAGTCAGTGTTCTGACACCTGATTGAGCTGCTACTGGATAGTCAATGTTCTGTCACCTGATTCAGCTGCTACTGGATAGTCAGTGTTCTGTCACCTGATTGAGCTGCTACTGGATAGTCAGTGTTCTGTCACCTGATTGAGCTGCTACTGGATAGTCAGTGTTCTGACACCTGATTGAGCTGCTACTGAATAGTCAATGTTCTGTCACTTGATTGAGCTGCTACTGGATAGTCAGTGTTCTGTCACCTGATTGAGCTGCTACTGGATAGTCAATGTTCTGTCACTTGATTGAGCTGCTACTGGATAGTCAGTGTTCTGACACCTGATTGAGCTGCTACTGGATAGTCAGTGTTCTGACACCTGATTGAGCTGCTACTGAATAGTCAGTGTTCTGACACCTGATTGAGCTGCTACTGGATAGTCAGTGTTCTGTCACCTGATTGAGCTGCTACTGGATAGTCAGTGTTCTTACACCTGATTGAGCTGCTACTGGATAGTCAGTGTTCTGTCACCTGATTGAGCTGCTACTGGATAGTCAGTGTTCTGACACCTGATTGAGCTGCTACTGAATAGTCAGTGTTCTGACACCTGATTGAGCTGCTACTGGATAGTCAATGTTCTGACACCTGATTGAGCTGCTACTGAATAGTCAGTGTTCTGACACCTGATTGAGCTGCTACTGAATAGTCAATGTTCTGACACCTGATTGAGCTGCGGTGTTCAGCTATGCGTGGTTTTACTTGTCTTTTCGTTTGTCCTATGTAGGCTTTCCCACATGTACAGGTGATGAGATGGATTACTCCCTTTGTCTTGCATGAGATGATACCCCTAACAGGGATTTTTTGACATATGTGGGTGTCTGAAGAAGGATGTTTTTGTAGTGCTATTGCACTGTGCGCATGAGCCACATTTGTAGTTCCCATTTGGAATGGGTGTCACTGTTTTTATACATAACCTGGTTCAAGCATTCGTTACATTACCCTGAAGAAGGCACAGTGATGCCGCAACGTTGGTGGGTTTTTTAACCAAATAAATGACTGGGAGGTTATAGATATGGACCGTTCGACTCCATTTCCATAGCTTACAGTTTATTCTCTGTAAGTCAGCACCTCTACACTAAATCATTTTCTCTGGGTGTGCGCCAGCTCATGCTTTTTATTATGTCAATGGCGTTATGTCAATGGCGTTATGTCAATGGCGTCATGTCAATTATGGCTGGAGGGGCAAGTCTAAGATTTGGGGCTAAGTCTTACCTTCCAAATCTGGTGACTAGTATGCCCACCATGAGGCTGCCCACCATGCCCCCGATGGCAAACACAGACACGGTGGCGGAGTAGAACAACGTAAGCTTCTTGTCGTCCAGACCCGTCCCGTTCCTTGCTATCATCGTCTGGTTATAGAATGCCTTGATGTACTGGGAGAGGAGGAAGAGAGGGAGGAAGAGTCAAACATACCGTAGATACCATGTCAAGTCAGAAGAAATTGCTAGAAGCAGACGCCATTGTATGGTTGCAAAACTGCTTTATCAAATCAAATTTTATTGGTCACATACACATGGTTAGCAGATGTTAATGTGAGTGTAGCGAGATGCTTGCGCTTCTAGTTCTGACAGTGCAGTAATATCTAACAAGCAATCTAACAATTCTCCAACAACCTAATACACACAAATCTAAAAGGGGTGAATGAGAATATATACATATAAGTATATGGATGAGCGATGGCCGAGCGGCATAGGCAAGGTGCAATAGATGGTTCTCAAATACAGTATATACATGTGATATGAGTAATGTAAGATATGTAAACATTATTAAAGTGACATTATTTAGAGTGGCATTGTTTAAAGTGACTAGTGATCCATTTATTAAAGTGGCCAGTGATCAGGTCTCAATGTAGGCAGCAGCCTCTCTGAGTTACTGATTGCTGTTTAGCATGGCCTTGAGATAGAAGCTGTTTTTCAGTCTATGTACTGAGGGAGGCGAGGGGAAGGAGAAAGGGTAGAATGTAGATAAGGAAGTCATATCAACACAATAGAGTCTAGAAGTGATGGGATCAACAGACAATACCCCGGCCTTTATTTTTTAACTATTTACATGTGTGTCTTTTGGCATCGTCATATTTGTATGTAGCATTTTCGTTCCCTTTTAAGAGAGATTATGAAGGAAAATCTATTTTCACTCAATTTCAGTGCAGGTATATACAGTGCATTCGGAAAGTAAACCCCTTCACTTTTTCCACATTTTGTTATGATACAGCACCCCAAAAGACTCGAGGGTGTAATCGCTGCCAAAGGTGCTTCAACAAAGTACTGAGTAAAGTGTCTGAATACTTATGTAAATAAGGTATTTCTGTTTTTTATTTTTAATACATTTCTAAACATTTCTAAAAAACTGTTTTTGCTTTTTCATTATGGGGTAGTGTGTGTAGATTGATGAGAATTTGTATTTATTTAATAAATTTTAGAATAAGGCTGTAACGTAACAAAATGTGGAAAAAGCCAAGGGGTCTGAATACTTTCCGAATGCACTGTACGCCTGGCTATACACTATAATACAATTATGACAATGGCGGCTTAAACGCTGTCGTCTGACATCAGAACAGAGGTCAGGAAGGGCCAGAGAATAAGGTAACAACCGACCATTACAGACTCATTGAGTTGAATGGCTTAAATCACTTGGCTGTAAGTTGAAGTCAAATCCGATTAGTGAGCTCATAGCCTAATGTACAGTATACTGATAGACTTATGTTATTCCACTTCCTTATTTAAAGTAACACAATGAGGTTTGAGGTTTGCACGTAATGCTGTTCCAAAAATACATGCAGCATACTGTATAGGTGAATCTACCACACACACGTCATGTACAGTACCATGCAAGTGTTGATCACAGAACACTTGTTTCGGTGCTCTCCCTTTAAAAACAGACAGGCACATATCCTTTAGCTGGCCCTTTGATAAAGCAGATGACACATTTTTTCTGATTGAGTCAAATGGAGGGTTTTTGGATCATGATGTAAGAGAAAGAATGAATCCTCTCCCTTTTGGGGAAAAATTACACATTATGGAGTCAAATAGACCACATCCTAGTTTTCCATGTGACTACTCTTAGGGGGAAAAAGTATATCTAATATATATATAAAATAAAATAACCCTTCGAAAAATAATTTTTGGTTGCAGGTTGAACCATTTTAGGTTCCATGTAGAACCCTTTCTACAGAGGGTTCTACATCAAACCCAAAAGGGTAGCTTCATGGAACCAAAAATACTTCTCCTTTGGGGACAGCCAAATAACCTTTTTGGAACCCTTTTTTCTAAGAGTGTACCTCTCTCTCTCTCTCTCTCTCTCTCTCAGGTCACGGCTAAAATTCAATTCCAGGGCCTCCTTTCCTGTCCTCTTTTTCTAATACTAGCCTCTCTCCTTCTCTAATGACGTTGTTGTCTCTGAATCAGCGTGGTGTTACTATTATGTAATTAATTCATCTTCTCTCTGCCTCTCCCTAGCCTTAGCTGAAACAGAGCAGCAGAATACAACTCTCTCAGTGGAAGAGACAGACCTGGGTTCAAATACTATTGGAAATAATTTGAAACATGTAAGCTGGGCTTGATTGAGCTTGCCTGGCACAATGTAACCAATAGAATAGTTGCAAAAGTGCTAAACTCACTCATCCGACAATCCGGGTAGACTAAAACAAGCGGGCAAAGTATTTGAAAGATTTCAAATCGTATTTGAACCCAGGTCTGTGAATAGACACAGCAGTCTCGTGACAACCCATTTGGCAGGAAGGAGGGTCATTGACGGCCCTGATTCCCCACGTGACTTCCACAATAGTGCCAAAAGATTACCACCGATTTGTTGGTGTAGTGTCGGACAATTCTTCTGCTTGTTTTCCCGATGTGAAAGACTAGGTTGTGTTTTGGAGCCGTGCACATTTCTAATTATACTGTATGTCCACTGGGGAATTTGAAGCAAGGACAATAAAAGGAGGGAACCAACAATTGGAGCAAGGGATTGTGTGACAGGGATGTAATCGATAAACATTCCTAAAATGGTTGTAAGAAGAGACAGATTTGTGGACAGATTTGACAATGGGATTGAAATGAAAAACATTGCAATATCCATCACTAAAGAAAACAACCCTGTCATCATCATCATCATCATCAACCACAAGAACAGTAACATCAGGTATCCATGAGACAGGGAGGTGGTGGCATTTTCACTCATTTTACCGTGGTAGCATTTTCACTCATTTTACCATGCGTCAAGTATGGCCTGATTTGCCTGAAGTGTCTGTGGGTTAGAGATGAGTATGATGTCTCTCTTCTTTAACGCCCAGGAAGCTCCGATTCAAACTCCCATTAGACAGCTCTGCAAGCGGCCACCGGTGGGTAGCCTAGCGGTTCGAGCATTGGGCCAGTAACCAAAAGGTCGCTGGTTCTAATACCTGAGCCGAAAAGGTGAAAATCTACTATGGCTGACTCTGTAAAAAAAAAAAAAAAGCTGAATACATTGGAGGAAAATGTTGCTTGTACCTTTTTACTTAGACATTCTCTTTTTTTTCTAACATACTGGCCGTAACGGGAGTACATTAAAATAGTTGCTCAGCGAAACACCGTATTTGGTAACAAACGTATTTTGACATCATAGCGCTTGCAGAGCTGTCTAACGGGAGTTAGACAAGAGACACGGCATACTCATCATCTCTAACCCAGAGACACGGCATACTCATCATCTCTAACCCAGAGACACGGCATACTCATCATCTCTAACCCAGAGACACGGCATACTCATCATCTCTAACCCAGAGACACGGCATACTCATCATCTCTAACCCAGAGACACGGCATACTCATCATCTCTAACCCAGAGACACGGCATACTCATCATCTCTAACCCAGAGACACGGCATACTCATCATCTCTAACCCAGAGACACGGCATACTCATCATCTCTAACCCAGAGACACGGCATACTCATCATCTCTAACCCAGAGACACGGCATACTCATCATCTCTAACCCAGAGACACGGCATACTCATCATCTCTAACCCAGAGACACGGCATACTCATCATCTCTAACCCAGAGACACGGCATACTCATCATCTCTAACCCAGACACGGCATACTCATCATCTCTAACCCAGAGACACGGCATACTCATCATCTCTAACCCAGAGACACGGCATACTCATCATCTCTAACCCAGACACGGCATACTCATCATCTCTAACCCAGAGACACGGCATACTCATCATCTCTAACCCAGAGACACGGCATACTCATCATCTCTAACCCAGACACGGCATACTCATCATCTCTAACCCAGAGACACGGCATACTCATCATCTCTAACCCAGAGACACGGCATACTCATCATCTCTAACCCAGACACGGCATACTCATCATCTCTAACCCAGACACGGCATACTCATCATCTCTAACCCAGAGACACGGCATACTCATCATCTCTAACCCAGAGACACGGCATACTCATCATCTCTAACCCAGACACGGCATACTCATCATCTCTAACCCAGAGACACGGCATACTCATCATCTCTAACCCAGAGACACGGCATACTCATCATCTCTAACCCAGAGACACGGCATACTCATCATCTCTAACCCAGAGACACGGCATACTCATCATCTCTAACCCAGACACGGCATACTCATCATCTCTAACCCAGAGACACGGCATACTCATCATCTCTAACCCAGACACGGCATACTCATCATCTCTAACCCAGAGACACGGCATACTCATCATCTCTAACCCAGACACGGCATACTCATCATCTCTAACCCAGAGACACGGCATACTCATCATCTCTAACCCAGAGACACGGCATACTCATCATCTCTAACCCAGAGACACGGCATACTCATCATCTCTAACCCAGACACGGCATACTCATCATCTCTAACCCAGAGACACGGCATACTCATCATCTCTAACCCAGAGACACGGCATACTCATCATCTCTAACCCAGAGACACGGCATACTCATCATCTCTAACCCAGACACGGCATACTCATCATCTCTAACCCAGAGACACGGCATACTCATCATCTCTAACCCAGAGACACGGCATACTCATCATCTCTAACCCAGAGACACGGCATACTCATCATCTCTAACCCAGAGACACGGCATACTCATCATCTCTAACCCAGAGACACTGGGCTGATTCAACTTCAGATACCAATAATCGCTGTGGAAATGTGCGATTATATTGTCTATGGAAGTATATGTCAATGGCCATTGTGTGTTATGTTTTTATGACACCATTTTGTCTCCATTAGACAAATCAATTTAGCTTATAAGATCTCTATCCAAGTCTAAGATGGAAACGCTCTGCAGTAGCAGGCCTTACAACGTCAACCGTTCCCATTGTGGAAATAACACGGTCTAATGTGAGGCTGACTGAATTGACACAGTTCACACTGAACCGGTTCAACCATCCAGGTCAAAACAAATCTACCACAACCAGGAAATCAGGGGACAAGACTCATGGCTCGGCTCACGTGTGAAGTTTCCCCTGGGTACAGACATAGGATCAGCTTCCCCTCTCCTAATGTAAACGTTAACCAATAGTGGGAAAAATGCAAAAATGACCCCAGATCAGCAATTTCACACTACTCGAGGAGAGTAGTAACACGGCGTGAACAGAATACTCATGGTGGTAAACCTATACAATACATATGGTGTCTTAGTTTGTGTAGCTCCTATGTTATAGTCCACTAACTCCAGTACATATGTACTTATAAAAAGGATAGGTTCAGTCATGGAGTCTGTATATTCACAATAGGCCTATTCCTATTGACTGTATGTATCTCACTGAAATTGTATATTCCCCTGTTCACAACCATTTCAATGCATGTAGGCCTGCAGTGTCTTACTGCATAGAGATGTTACTGTGGTGCCTCCTACCTCTGCAGGAGAGTTGACCACGGCCAGGTTGTAGCCATAGAGCATGGAGCTACCGAACGAGGACAGGAAAGCCACGGCCAGCAGCGACTTGGTGAGAGACTAGAGGAAGGAAAACATTAGGAGATGCTGTATAGGTGTAGGGTCTTCATTTGATCATCCTGTTGCTCCATGATTATTTTCCTGCTGTGAGAAACTGGTCAAATTAAGATCCTACACCTGTAGGAAGTAGGAACACTGCAAAACCTGATGAGAAACATTCAAGACATCTGATAACATTTGGATAATTTTATCATACAATATGACCAGGGCCCAGGTTTTTTTCTGAGCACATATACTGACCAGGTAAAACTCAAGGTCCTAGTTACTGGGTAAAACTCAGGGTCCTAGTTACCGGGTAAAACTCAGGGTCCTAGTTACCGGGTAAAACTCAGGGTCCTAGTTACCGGGTAAAACTCAGGGTCCTAGTTACCGGGTAAAACTCAGGGTCCTAGTTACCGGGTAAAACTCAGGGTCCTAGTTACCGGGTAAAACTCAGGGTCCTAGTTACCGGGTAAAACTCAGGGTCCTAGTTACCGGGTAAAACTCAGGGTCCTAGTTACAGGTTATCAGGTAAAACTCAGGGTCCTAGTTACAGGTTATCAGGTAAAACTCAGGGTCCTAGTTACAGGTTATCAGGTAAAACTCAGGGTCCTAGTTACAGGTTATCAGGTAAAACTCAGGGTCCTAGTTACAGGTAAAACTCAGGGTCCTAAATATACTTAGAAAAAAGGGATCCAAAAGGATTATTTGGCTGTCCCAATAGGATAACCCTTTTTGGTTCCAGGTAGAACCCTTTTGGGTTCCATGTAGACCCCTCTGTGGAAAGGGTCCTACATGGAGCCCAAAAGGGTTCTACCTGGAACCAAAAGGTTCTTCAAAGGGTTCTCCAATGGGGACAGCAGAATAAGCATTTTAGGTTCTAGATAGCACAATTCCTGACCCATATATCTATGATCGTTTCATTAATGGAGTCATGTGGTGTAGGTGTAAGTGTTGGAGAGAACAGGACAAACTGTGACTGTAAATAATACTAAAACAGGTCATTGGGCATTTCAATAGAAAACATACATAACCATAGTTCATTATGCTTAATGATGATTTAAAATCAACCTGTCAACATAACAGCTTTCTGTGATGTACAGAACCAGTTTTCATAGGGAAGCTGACCTGAATGTAGCTACACTTCCACACTTACAGTATAGTATTATTGATATTATGAGCATTAAACTGTAGGTTACACATCATAGATCAGTTCTGGATTAACATTTCTGCAATTATTAAGTGAAGTATACAACTTTTACTGTTACTAGGCTACTTTGACAACAACCGCTGCCACAAAATGTGTTGCTATAGCCTTGTGACAGACTTGTGACAAATCGAGTAGCTGGCTGGCATGCAAGACTTGGGTGCCGAGATTAGTGCCACTATACAATGACAGCATAGTGTATAAGGGTGTCAGAGTCTGAAATGGTTCATTTCAATTCTTCTGTGGCCGGATTAGTATGGAATTATGAGATTAGTAAATTATGAGATTAGTACATGATTTTGCATGTACAAGCGTTTAATACATCATAAATAGGGTATGGGTTGGATACTGTCTGGGACAAGGAGAGCTGTACTGTACTGGACCTTGGCCGGACCTGGGTCATGTTCATTGGGCACGAAACAGAAGATAATGGATTGAAAAAAGGAGGGACAACCTGGACTTGTCCAATAAGAATACTTGTTTTCTTTTTCGGTTGAAAAACGTTATTATTATTAATCTGTTGCATGCCTGAATGAATACAGCCCTGGTTAGTCAGCCTGCTGGAATCCACCTGCCAAACACAGAATTACTGTACACGTTTTCATTTGTTCGTTTTCTCCCCAACCTGGTGTAGCAAGAAAAGGCTTGAGGAAAAGTTTTTTTTTTTTTTTAAATCACACTACAGATAGTTGTAAAAACTATAAACGTGTAGAATTGGTTATGGACAAACTTGACAGTACAATTTAAAAAATGTCATCTAAATGTAAAGTTGACAGAAAATCCCTTTACAAGGCCCAACTCTATTCTATTATTCAGAGTGGGACAGAATCAGAGTAGGCTACTACGACCAATAACTACCAGAATCTTTGTGTCAGCATATAAGCTAACTACACTAACTTGATTGATGGCCTGCAATGGCTTCTTGATAGCTAGGTATAAGGTTGGGAGACTGGGAACCTACTGTAGTTGGGCTAGCTAAAGCCAACTTCATAACATATCTAAGTGGCTAGTAGCATTACAGGGAAACACAAAATTAAAACAAAAAATACAAAAAATATTCTGAGGGGGCACGTGCCCCTGTGCCCCTATGGGCATAAACATACTAGGCTAAGTAGAAGTACTGTGTTATTGTATTCCTAGGGGTGGTGTAGTAGTCAGGAGTCCTGCCTGAACTTAGCCCCCTGTCCAGATTCTGAATTCCAGCACAGCCAGCTTAACTGACACCCCCAGTGCACAGGATCAGTTGCTGAGAGAGGACTTAACTACACCCTACTAACCAAACTTAACCAGCAGTACAGCAGAAAGCAACAGAAGCTGCCATATTGCTTTTGTGAAAGTCAGCTGTGGACTGTAGGTATGGGGGTGAATGGTTGAGGCATAGTACAACAAGAACACATAAGAAGGACAAGAGCTAAAATAATGATCTGAATATGACAGGCTACAACTCCACAGCAGGTGTACAGTAGTAGCCTATAGCATGATTACAAACGCTCAAGATATACTAATATTTATATTGGCTGAATGAATAGACGAGTGTAAACAAAGTACCCAGGGCCATTTTATAGTTCCGTATAGAGTTCATAGACTCAAAACATCCTGATGTAAATGTTTTAACATAGATCAGATATGGAGCTCAATCCAGAACAAAAGCTGTCCTTGTCTAAACTGCCTATAAAGATTACTCAAACACTTTGGGGCCTACCACTCACGTAGTTGAGGCTTCCTGTATCTTGCGATCATCGTAAAACAAACAGGCAGACAAGGCCCTGATTTCAGAGAAGTTAAGGTGAACAATAAAAAGCATAGCGGAGCATGGCTGGCCTAGGAACCTAATTCAATCTTCTTAAAGGGCCAGCGGGAGAGACTAACAGACAACCACACATGAAAATGGCCGAAAAGAGACAATGCAGCATTGTAACCTCCAATAGGTCGCTCCAGTCTTCTGACAAGCCTGGATTCAGTGGCTGGTATTGAAGTTCATAAGAGGCTTTAACTATCTTAAAAATACATATTTGTTTCCATTAAAAGTCCCAGTGACATGGTATCCCCTTATAAGCTCAAGTTGCAGCAGCAGTTTAGATGTTCTGATGCTTTAGCTGGTCTAGATGAGCTGCATTCCTTAGTGAATTGAAAGCACTGGCTGAGAGATGAATGCAGAGAGGTTTAAACCACGCAGCAGAATGCACTGTAGGCCACAACACATGCACAGTAATGTGTATTGGGCTCGGGTTTGAAGTCCACTACAATAGGCCAACACCTTTGCCATGCCATCATATACATTAAAGAAAAATCTGAAAGTAAGCCATACTGTATATAAGCCATATTTGTAGCCTACCATATACAGCCATCAAAGGGAAATGGCAAGCACGCTTTTAAGGATCAAAAATATATTGAAAGCCAGTTAGATCTCCAATGTGTAGGGTCTCATATTCCCTATAAAAATGGAAAAAGTGATATACTTGTAGAGAAGCCACAACTATGTTAGAAAAGCCATGAAAGAAAATCTAGTCAGTCTTTGTATGAAATACACAAAAATCTAGAGGAATCATCAATAAGCCAATTATCAAAACAGAATCAACACTTACCCCCACACATTTCCCATCTTCTGCTAATAACACTTCCTCTGCCATCTATGAACTCATCAATAAATGCTCCCCCGGGTTTTCCGTGCGGGTTTAAGAGAAAGGAATGTTTATCCTACAATACTTTTTATACCACAGGCATCTCCATCCATGTTATTTTGGGTGGAAAGAGGCGGGTTTTGATGACTGACATAATTGAGAAGTTGTGAAAGCTTCTGCCTACCAATCCGCGGAGCACAAAGCCTACAGGTCCCTCCCAGTAGCAAACCAACCTCCTCGGTTCTGCTTGACGGACTGCAGGCCATCACATGATGGTTGTCAGCGTGACTCTCCAAGGCAAGGGCGACTACCATAGTGAATTTAATCAGCTTTGCCTCCGTTAAAGTGTTGTTAAGAGCCTTCTGAGCAAAACCGACTGGAGGTAAGACTCATAAGTGCATTGAAAAATGACCTAAAAGGACAACAATACTTCTTGCTAGTCTAAAGTGTATTATTGTAAAAAAAAAAAATTCACCAACAATTAAAGGCCTACACTCTACAATGTCCTTCATACATTTAGGCTATACGTCATTCTCAAATTGTCATTCAGTAGACACTGTAACAAGTGCACTGAGAGTCAGAAAGCAAGTTCAGGGAGTGAGTGTTTTTTTTTTTTTTAAAGAAACAATGAACACAAACAACGCACCGACATGAAAGCGGAGTCAATAACACATGAGGAAAGAACCAAGGGGAGTGACAGATATAGGGAAGATAATCAAGGAGGTGATGGAGTCCAGGTGAGTGTCATGAGGCGCAGGTGTGCGAGACGATGGTGACAGGTGTGTGGGATAATCAGCAGCCTGATGACCTAGAGGCCGGAGAGGGAGTATACATGACACACTGATTCATAAACATTTTAGATAGGCTAGCCTACTATACATATCATTTAATGTATCAAATTAAATCAAATGTTATTGGTCACATACACATATTTAGCAGGTGTTACTGCGGGGTAGCGAAATGCTTGTGTTCCTAACAGTGTAGTCGTATTTCACAGTTCATGTACAGTACCAGTCAAAAGTTTGGACACATACTCATTGCAGGGTTTTTGTTTATTTTACTATTGTCTACATTGTAGAATAATAGTGAAGACATCCAAACTATGAAAAACACATATGGAATCATGTAGTAACCAAAAAAAGAGTTAAACAAATCAAAACATGTTTTATATTTGAGATTCTTCAAAGTAGCCACACTTTGCCTTGATGACAGCTTTGCACACTCTTAAGATTCTAAAATCAGCTTCATGAGGTAGTCCCCTGGAATGCATTTCAATTATCAGGTGTGCCTTGTTAAAAGTTAATTTGTGGAATTTCTTTCCTTCTTAATGTGTTTGAGCCAATCAGTTGTGTTGTGACAAGGTAGGGTTGGTATACAGAAGATAGACCTATTTGGTAAAAGACCAAGTCCATATTATGGCAAGAACAGCTCAAATAAGCGACAGTCTGTCATTACTTTAAGACGTGAAGGTCAGTCAATCCGGGAACATTTCAAGAACTTTGAAAGTTTCTTTAAGTGCAGTCGCAAAACCCATTAAGTGCTATGATGAAACTAGCTCTCATGAGGACCGCCACAGGAAATAAAGACCCATAGTTACCTCTGCTGCAGAGGATAAGTTCATTAGAGTTAGCAGCCTCAGAAATTGGCAGTTAACTGCACCTCAGATTGCAGCCCAAATAAATGCTTCACAGAGTTAAGTAACAGACACATCTCAACATCAACTGTTCAGAGGAGACTGTGTGAATCAGGCCTTCATGGTCGAATTGCTGCAAAGAAACCACTTCTAAAGGACACCAATAATAAGAAGAGACTTGCTTGGGCCATGAAACGCGAGCAATGGACATTAGACCGTGGAAATCTGTGCTTTGGTCTGGAGGCCAAATGTAAGATTTTTGGTTCCAACAGCCGTGTCTTTGTGAGATGCAGACTAGGTGAACAGATGATCTCCGCATGTGTGGTTCCCACCGTGAAACATGGAGGAGGAGTGATGGTGTGGGGGTGCTTTGCTGGTGACACAGTCAGTGATTTATTTAGAATTCACGGCACACTTAACCAGCATGGCTACCACAGCATTCTGCAGTGATACGCCATCCCATCTGGTTTGCGCTTAGTGGGACTATCATTTGTTTTTCAACAGGACAATGACCCAACACACCTCCAGGCTGTGTAAGGGCAATTTGACCAAGAAGGAGAGTGATGACCTGGCCTCCACAATCACTCAACCCAATTGAGATGGTTTGGGATAAGTTGGACCTCAGAGTGAAGGAAAAGCAGTCAACAAGTGCTCAGCATATGTGGGAACTCCTTCAAGACGGTTAGAAAAGCATTCCAGGTGACTACCTCAAGAAGCTGGTTGAGAAAATGCCAAGAGTTTGCAAAGCTGTCATCAAGGCAAAGGGTGGCTACTTTGAAGAATTTAAAATCTAAAATATATATTTGTTTAACACTTTTTTTAGTTACCACATGATTCCATGTGTTATATAAAAGTTGTGATGTCTTCACAATCATTCTACAATGTAAAACATTTAAAAAAAAAAAAAAAAAACCTTGAATGAGTAGGTGTGTCCAAACTTTTGACTGGTACTGTATGTTATGATTGTTATGATTGTGATGTAATCACGTATTGTTTGCACAGTAGGCCTGAATACAGTAAGCGCCCTCTTCAGTTATTCATAAAAGATATGAGGCCAGATAAAATGTAATATTTGTGACTGTCTTTAGCAATGTGTCAATCAAAATATACAGTCTTAGGACAGTGACCAGTCCACCACCATGAGATCTTCACACTAGGTCATTAGGGTCTGCTATCAGACCAAGTGTCACATTAACAGGCTATAGTGAAACCCACTGAGATGGCCTGCTCTACTGTCTACATAACCTCTACCTTGTTATGCTGTGATGTTAGTCCCTCAAGCCAAAAGCAATAGCACCTGTGAAGTTTTCACTTATGGATTGTTTTGAAGGAGTAGTTTGTTTGTTTGTTCGTTCATTTCTAAATGATCTTATTTAATCTAGTGTCTAATAGCAACGGCTTATTTCCAACACCTATCTCGCACGGTCACTCAATAACAAACCTATTGTTACCCAACGACCTCCAAGCGAGAGCCCTGCATTACTGACGTCCTCCACCTCACCAGCCGTCTCAGGTCTGCTCATGAGTGCAGTCTGTTGTTGACAGTTTGACAGTCAATCAATCAGATCCTCACTCAAGACTCTCAGCAGGATGCCTCCGTTGAGTGTCCATTGGACACAGTAACCTCACTGGGATGAGTCGCACATGACTCAGCTCTACTATTTCATGTTCGACAGTTCTCAGAGAGGCATCCGGTCAGGTCAACCTCGTGTGAGGTTGTTGAGGGAGCAGAGCTAATATTTGCACTAATTGGAGCAATTTGACATTGAAATGGATGTCAGCTATGAAGTGAGCAGGCGCTTTATCCAGAGAAAAATAACATGTAAGGAAGGTTATTTGTCTTTTCTAAGTTATTTCTAGTTTTCTCATAGGCCTGCAACTTCAGAGTTTTCATCCTGAAGGCTTTGTTGTTCCAATACACATACATTATGTTGTTGATCCATTATCTTAAATATGCTAACCTAATGTAAATAATGTTTGTTTATCATAACTGGGTTTAGTTACTCACACACTCGCGTTCACAAACACACACACACATGTGAACACTTACACAATTACACCATAGACCACCAGGCACTTTCTAACAAAGCACAATACCCTTTCCAAAAGGTCCTTTTTGGATTCTGGGCATATTCTGCAGTCCTGTGACTAACTATTTATGATGTAAAAGGTTTAACTTTATGCAAGAGGCATAGATAGAGCTCTCATTTAGGACAAACAGGCCCTGGTCATGTGCATACCATGGTACTAGCCAAGTACAGTTCAGATGGTTTTGAAGAAGCAATAAGGATAACACACACGGATACTCAATCAGACACATCTGTCTCAAAGACAGCCACCTAAATAGAGTCTCCATCATCCTTCCATTGCCCTCTCTCTCTCTCTCTCTCTTTCTCTCTCTCTCTCTCTCTCTGCTGTTCCTACTGTAACCCAACTGTACAGTATCCTCACAGAGGGAAGGATGGAATGAGGCTTGGCAGCCCCCCAGGCACGTGCTTCATCCCGCCAAGCTCTCTCTCTCTCTCTGTGTCTCTGTCTCAGGTCAAATGGTTTGTGTCATATGACTCCCATCACCGTACACTGTCTGTGGCGTCATGCTGCTTTTTGGTAAAAAATCAATTACACTTTTCAACATAGGGGCAATGTTCATGGTGCAGGCGGGGGGTGGAGTGGAAGGGGGGGTTGTGTGTGTGTGTGTGGGGGGGGGGGGGGGGGGGTTCTCCCCTGCTGGGGCACGACACATGAAACAAATGTGCCAAGGCTGACTGATAGCCATAGTGATGTGTCGCAGGGATGGGGATGAGTATTGGGGGACGGGAAACTGATCCTTTTTACTTCCATCTCATTTCAGCAGTCTTTCTGTACGCCCCTGTGGGCTGTATTGATAAAGTGTCTCAGAGTAGGAGCGCTGATCTAGGATCAGGTCCCCCCCTTTCATCTTATTCATTATGATCTAAAAGGCCAAACTGATCCTAGATCAGCCCTCTTAGCCTGAGACGCTTTATGAATACTGATCCACTTCCCTAGAGCATTGTTCTCCCAGTCCCAGTCCTTCATGGTAGCACAACAATACAGATCACATGCATCAGGAACCACTGGATTAAGAAGGAAAATACGCCATGTGAAAAGTATCTACTACCACAGACTACCTGTCCACTCAGACTTTCTGAGAAAGCATCCAAATGAATCAAATCAAGTTTGATTGGTCACATACACATATTTAGCAGATGTTATTGCGGGTGTAGCGAAATGCTAGAGGCCCCGTTTATCACAGAAAAAGATTTATGGAGTCAAAGGTACTTCTTCCCCAATCAACATCACTAAGATTCCATCAGACAGGAGCTAGGGTCTGTCATGATAAGCAATATGTCATGGGATAAGCAGTATATCACCATTATAACTAAATTGGATTACTGGGTGAGTGAGTAAGTTTATGCTTGTCAGAAGTGTTCTTTTTGTCATTCCCCAGGTCCCTACTGTCTCCTCTAGATTGTCTGTATTGGTGAGGACTGGCAATGAGTTACACATGCTGCCTATGACTTTAGTCAATCCTGTTAGTTTTGAGAAGGAGAAACTAGGAAACACAGGAAACTAGGTCGAAGTCACAATCACACTTAAAACACTGAACATTTTGACAATGCAGTGTTTGTCAAGAGAGTGCTAGTTTTTGCTGCAATCTTTGGATTTGGTCAATCTTTGGATTTGGTCAATCTTTGGATTTGGTCAATCTTTGATACATAATTGTCAGTTGGTTAAAGGCATTATTATGTTGCTTGGAGCCCCCCACCACACCACAGCTCCACAGTATACAGTGCATTCGGAATGTATTAAAACCCCTTCGCTTTTCCACATTTTGTTACATTACAGCCTTATTCTAAAATTGATTAAATCATTTTTCCCCCTCATCAAACTATACACAATACCTCATAATGACAAAGGATGGGGAGCGTTGCTGCACAGCTATTTTCAGGTCTCTCCAGACATGTTCGATCGGATTCAAGTCCGGGCTTTGGCTGGGCCACTCAAGGACATTCAGAGACTTGTTCCAAAGCCAATTCTGCGTTGTCTTGGTGCTGTGCTTAGGGTTGTTGTCCTGTTGGAAGGTGAAGCTTCACCCCAGTCTGAGGTCCTGAGTGCTCTGGAGCAGGTTTTCATCAAGGATCTCTCTGTACTTTGCCCCGTTCATCTTTCCCTCGATCCTGACTACTCTGCCAGTCCCTACAGTTGAAAAACATCCCCACAGCATGATACTGCCACCTCCGTGCTTCATCAAAGGGATGGTATTGGCCAGGTGATGAGCGGTGCCTGGTTTCCTCCAGACATGACGTTTGGCACTCTTGGTTTCATTAGACCAGATAATCTTGTTTCTCATGGTCTGAGAGTCCTTTAGGTGCCTTTTGGCAAAATCCAAGCGGGCTGTCATTTGCCTTTTACTGAGGAGTGGCTTCTGTCTGGCCACTCTACCATAAAGGCCTGATTGGTGCTTCAGAGATAGTTGTCCTTCTGGAAGGTTCCCCCATCTCCACAGAGGAACCCTGGATCTCTGTCAGAGTGACCATCGGGTTCTTGGTCACCTCTCTGACCAAGGCCCTTCTCCCCCGATTGCTCAGTTTGGTCGGGCGGCCAGCACTAGGAAGAGTGTTGGTGGTTCCAAACTTCTTCCATTTAAGAATGATGGAGGCCACAGTGTTCTTGGGAACCTCAAATGCTGCAGACATTTTTTGGTGCCCTTCCCCAGATCTGTGCCTCAACACAGTCCTGTCTTGGAGTTCTACAAACAATTAATTTGACCTCATGGCTTGGTTTATTCTCTGACATGCACTGTCAACTGTGGGACCTTATATAGACAGGTGTGTGCCTTTCCAAATCATGTTGAATCAATTGAATTGACAACAGGTGGACTCCAATCAAGTTGTAGAAACATCTCAAGGATGATCAATTTGCACCTGAGCTCAATTTTGAGTCTCATAGCAAAGGGTCTGAATACTTATGTAAATCAGGTATCTCTGTTTTTTTATATTTTATACATTTGCAAACATTTATAAAATGTTGCTTTGTCATTATGGGGTAGTGTGTGTAGATTGATGAAGACATTTGTTTCTTTAATTGATTTTAGAATAAGGCTGTAATGTAACAAAATGTGGGAAAAGTGAAGGTGTCTGAATACTTTCCAAATGCACTGTAAGTGAATGGAGGAGACATTGCGATACAGAACGGTCTTTATCAGTCATCAACATCAGGCCACTACTTAGCTCGTTTGCAGCTCCCTGGACCACTGAAGTACGGCCTTTCTGAGAGAGAGAGAGACCACATGGTGGATAGACCTTTTTTCAATTTTCAACTCCATCTTTTACCCTGTCCCCCTCCTTTACCCTGTCTCCCTCCTTTACCCTGTCCCCCTCCTTTACCCTGTCTCCATCTTTTACCCTGTCTCCCTCCTTTACCCTGTCCCCCTCCTTTACCCTGTCCCCCTCCTTTACCCTGTCTCCATCTTTTACCCTGTCTCCCTCCTTTACCCTGTCTCCTACCTTTACCCTGTCTCCTTCCTTCACCCTGTCTCCTTCCTTTACCCTGTCTCCTACCTTTACCCTGTCTCCTACCTTTACCCTGTCCCCCTCCTTTACCCTGTCTCCTTCCTTTACCCTGTCTCCTACCTTTACCCTGTCTCCTTCCTTTACCCTGTCTCCTACCTTTACCCTGTCCCCCTCCTTTACCCTGTCCCCCTCCTTTACCCTGTCTCCTACCTTTACCCTGTCTCCTTCCTGTACCCTGTCTCCTACCTTTACCCTGTCTCCTTCCTGTACCCTGTCTCCTACCTTTACCCCGTCTCCTTCCTTCACCCTGTCTCCTTCCTTTACCCTGTCTCCTACCTTTACCCTGTCTCCTTCCTTCACCCTGTCTCCTTTCTTTACCCTGTCTCCTTCCTGTACCGTGTCTCCTTCCTGTACCCTGTCTCCATCTTTTACCCTGTCTCCCTCCTTTACCCTGTCTCCCTCCTTTACCCTGTCCCCCTCCTTTACCCTGTCTCCCTCCTTTACCCTGTCCCCCTCCTTTACCCTGTCTCCTACCTTTACCCTGTCTCCTACCTTTACCCTGTCTCCTTCCTTTACCCTGTCTCCTACCTTTACCCTGTCTCCTTCCTTTACCCTGTCTCCTACCTTTACCCTGTCTCCTACCTTTACCCCGTCTCCTTCCTTCACCCTGTCTCCTTCCTTTACCCTGTCTCCATCCTTTACCCTGTCTCCTTCCTGTACCGTGTATCCTACCTTTACCCTGTCTCCTTCCTTTACCCTGTCTCCTTCCTTTACCCTGTCTCCTTCCTGTACCGTGTCTCCTTCCTTTACCCTGTCTCCTTCCTTCACCCTGTCTCCTTCCTGTACCGTGTCTCCTTCCTGTACCCTGTCTCCATCTTTTACCCTGTCTCCTTCCTGTACCCTGTCTCCTTCCTTTACCCTGTCCCCCTCCTTTACCCTGTCTCCCTCCTTTACCCTGTCCCCCTCCTTTACCCTGTCTCCTACCTTTACCCTGTCTCCCTCCTTTACCCTGTCTCCTTCCTTTACCCTGTCTCCTACTTTTACCCTGTCTCCTACCTTTACCCTGTCTCCTACCTTTACCCCGTCTCCTTCCTGTACCGTGTCTCCTTCCTTTACCCTGTCTCCTTCCTTTACCCTGTCTCCTTCCTTTACCCTGTCTCCATCTTTTACCCTGTCTCCTTCCTTTACCCTGTCCCCCTCCTTTACCCTGTCTCCTTCCTTTACCCTGTCTCCCTCCTTTACCCTGTCCCCCTCCTTTACCCTGTCTCCTACCTTTACCCTGTCTCCATCTTTTACCCTGTCTCCCTCCTTTACCCTGTCTCCATCTTTTACCCTGTCCCCCTCCTTTACCCTGTCTCCCTCCTTTACCGTGTCTCCTTCCTTTACCCTGTCTCCTACCTTTACCCTGTCTCCTACCTTTACCCTGTCTCCTACCTTTAACCTGTCTCCTACCTTTACCCTGTCTCCTACCTTTACCCTGTCTCCTTCCTGTACCCTGTTTCCTTCCTTCACCCTGTCTCCCTCCTTTACCCTGTCTCCTACCTTTACCCTGTCTCCTTCCTTTACCCTGTCTCCCTCCTTTACCCTGTCTCCTTCCTTTACCCTGTCTCCTACCTTTACCCTGTCTCCTACCTTTACCCTGTCTCCTTCCTTTACCCTGTCTCCTTCCTTTACCCTGTCTCCATCCTTTACCCCGTCTCCTTCCTTCACCCTGTCTCCTTCCTTTACCCTGTCTCCTTCCTTTACCCTGTCTCCTTCCTTTACCCTGTCTCCATCCTTTACCCCGTCTCCTTCCTTCACCCTGTCTCCTTCCTTTACCCTGTCTCCTTCCTTCACCCTGTCTCCCTCCTTTACCCTGTCTCCTTCCTTTACCCTGTCTCCCTCCTTTACCCTGTCTCCTACCTTTACCCTGTCTCCTACCTTTACCCTGTCTCCTTCCTTTACCCTGTCTCCTTCCTTTACCCTGTCTCCTTCCTTTACCCTGTCTCCCTCCTTTACCCTGTCTCCTTCCTTTACCCTGTCTCCTACCTTTACCCTGTCTCCTACCTTTACCCTGTCTCCTACCTTTACCCCGTCTCCTTCCTGTACCGTGTCTCCTTCCTTTACCCTGTCTCCTTCCTTTACCCTGTCTCCATCTTTTACCCTGTCTCCTTCCTTTACCCTGTCCCCCTCCTTTACCCTGTCTCCTTCCTTTACCCTGTCTCCCTCCTTTACCCTGTCCCCCTCCTTTACCCTGTCTCCTACCTTTACCCTGTCTCCATCTTTTACCCTGTCTCCCTCCTTTACCCTGTCTCCATCTTTTACCCTGTCCCCCTCCTTTACCCTGTCTCCCTCCTTTACCGTGTCTCCTTCCTTTACCCTGTCTCCTACCTTTACCCTGTCTCCTACCTTTACCCTGTCTCCTTCCTTTACCCTGTCTCCCTCCTTTACCCTGTCTCCTTCCTTTACCCTGTCTCCTACCTTTACCCTGTCTCCTACCTTTACCCTGTCTCCTTCCTTTACCCTGTCTCCTTCCTTTACCCTGTCTCCTTCCTTTACCCTGTCTCCATCCTTTACCCCGTCTCCTTCCTTCACCCTGTCTCCTTCCTTTACCCTGTCTCCTTCCTTTACCCTGTCTCCTTCCTTTACCCTGTCTCCATCCTTTACCCCGTCTCCTTCCTTCACCCTGTCTCCTTCCTTTACCCTGTCTCCTTCCTTCACCCTGTCTCCCTCCTTTACCCTGTCTCCTTCCTTTACCCTGTCTCCCTCCTTTACCCTGTCTCCTACCTTTACCCTGTCTCCTACCTTTACCCTGTCTCCTTCCTTTACCCTGTCTCCTTCCTTTACCCTGTCTCCTACCTTTACCCTGTCTCCTTCCTTCACCCTGTCTCCTACCTTTACCCCGTCTCCTTCCTGTACCGTGTCTCCTTCCTGTACCCTGTCTCCATCTTTTACCCTGTCTCCCTCCTTTACCCTGTCTCCTTCCTTTACCCTGTCTCCTTCCTTTACCCTGTTTCCTTCCTTTACCCTGTCTCCTTCCTTTACCCTGTCTCCTTCCTTTACCCTGTCTCCTACCTTTACCCTGTCTCCTACCTTTACCCTGTCTCCTTTCTTTACCCTGTCTCCTTCCTTTACCCCGTCTCCTACCTTTACCCTGTCTCCTACCTTTACCCTGTCTCCTTTCTTTACCCTGTCTCCTTCCTTTACCCCGTCTCCTACCTTTACCCTGTCTCCTTCCTTTACCCTGTCTCCTTCCTTTACCCCGTCTCCTTCCTTTACCCTGTCTCCTACCTTTACCCTGTCTCCTTCCTTTACCCTGTCTCCCTCCTTTACCCTGTCTCCTTCCTTAACCCTGTCTCCTACCTTTACCCTGTCTCCTTCCTGTACCGTGTCTCCCTCCTTTACCCTGTCTCCTACCTTTACCCCGTCTCCTTCCTTCACCCTGTCTCCTTCCTTCACCCTGTCTCCTTCCTTCACCCTGTCTCCTTCCTTTACCCTGTCTCCTTCCTTTACCCTGTATCCTTCCTTTACATTGTTTCCTTCCTGTACCCTGTCTCCATCCTGTACCCTGTCTCCTTCCTTTACCCTGTCTCCTTCCTGTACCCTGTATCCTTCCTTTACCCTGTCTCCTTCCTGTACCCTGTCTCCTTCCTGTACCCTGTCTCCTTTCTTTCCACTGTCTCCTTTCTTTCCACTGTCTCCTTCCTTTACCCTGTCTCCTTCCTTTACCCTGTCTCCTTCCTTTACCCTGTCTCCTTTCTTTACCCTGTCTCCCTCCTTTACCCTGTCTCCTACCTTTACCCTGTCTCCTTCCTTTACCCTGTCTCCTTCCTTTACCCTGTCTCCTTCCTGTACCCTGTCTCCTTCCTGTACCCTGTCTCCTTCCTTTACCCTGTCTCCTTCCTTTACCCTGTCTCCTTCCTTTACCCTGTCTCCTTCCTGTACCCTGTCTCCTACCTTTACCCTGTCTCCTTCCTGTACCCTGTCTCCTTCCTTTACCCTGTCTCCTTCCTTTACCCTGTCTCCTTCCTGTACCCTGTCTCCTTCCTTTACCCTGTCTCCTTCCTGTACCCTGTCTCCTTCCTGTACCCTGTCTCCTTCCTGTACCCTGTCTCCTTCCTTCACCCTGTCTCCTTCCTTTACCCTGTCTCCTTTCTTTACCCTGTCTCCTTCCTTTACCCTGTCTCCTACCTTTACCCTGTCTCCTTCCTTTACCCTGTCTCCTTCCTTTACCCTGTCTCCTACCTTTACCCTGTCTCCTTCCTTTACCCTGTCTCCTACCTTTACCCTGTCTCCTACCTGTACCCTGTCTCCTACCTTTAACCTGTCTCCTACCTTTACCCTGTCTCCTTCCTTTACCCTGTCTCCTACCTTTACCCTGTCTCCTACCTTTACCCTGTCTCCTACCTTTACCCTGTCTCCTTCCTTTACCCTGTCTCCTACCTTTACCCTGTCTCCTACCTTTACCCTGTCTCCTACCTTTACCCTGTCTCCTTCCTTTACCCTGTCTCCTACCTTTACCCCGTCTCCTTCCTTTACCCCGTCTCCTTCCTTTACCCTGTTTCCTTCCTTCACCCTGTCTCTTTTCTTTTACCCTGTCTCCTACCTTTACCCTGTCTCCTACCTTTACCCTGTCTCCTTCCTTTAACCTGTCTCCATCCTTTACCCTGTCTCCTACCTTTACCCTGTCTCCTACCTTTACCCTGTCTCCTTCCTTTACCCTGTCTCCTTCCTTTACCCTGTCTCCTTCCTTTACCCTGTCTCCTACCTTTACCCTGTCTCCTACCTTTACCCTGTCTCCTTCCTTTACCCTGTCTCCTACCTTTACCCTGTCTCCTTCCTTTACCCTGTCTCCTTCCTTTACCCTGTCTCCTTCCTTTACCCTGTCTCCTTCCTTTACCCTGTCTCCTACCTTTACCCTGTCTCCTACCTTTACCCTGTCTCCTACCTTTACCCTGTCTCCTACCTTTACCCTGTCGCCTACCTTTACCCTGTCTCCTACCTTTACCCTGTCTCCTTCCTTTACCCTGTCTCCTTCCTTCACCCTGTCTCCTTCCTTTACCCTGTCTCCTACCTTTACCCTGTCTCCTACCTTTACCCTGTTTCCTTCCTTCACCCTGTCTCCTTCCTTTACCCTCTCCTACCTTTACCCTGTCTCCTTCCTTTACCCTGTCTCCTACCTTTACCCTGTCTCCTACCTTTACCCTGTCTCCTTCCTTTACCCTGTCTCCTACCTTTACCCCGTCTCCTTCCTTTACCCTGTCTCCTACCTTTACCCTGTTTCCTTCCTTCACCCTGTCTCCTTCCTTTACCCTGTCTCCCTCCTTTACCCTGTCTCCTTCCTTTACCCTGTCTCCTACCTTTACCCTGTCTCCTTCCTTTACCCTGTCTCCTACCTTTACCCTGTCTCCTTCCTTTACCCTGTCTCCATCCTTTACCCCGTCTCCTTCCTTCACCCTGTCTCCTTCCTTTACCCTGTCTCCTTCCTTTACCCTGTCTCCTACCTTTACCCTGTCTCCTTCCTTTACCCCGTCTCCTTCCTTTACCCTGTTTCCTTCCTTCACCCTGTCTCTTTTCTTTTACCCTGTCTCCTACCTTTACCCTGTCTCCTACCTTTACCCTGTCTCCTTCCTTTAACCTGTCTCCATCCTTTACCCTGTCTCCTACCTTTACCCTGTCTCCTACCTTTACCCTGTCTCCTTCCTTTACCCTGTCTCCTTCCTTTACCCTGTCTCCTTCCTTTACCCTGTCTCCTACCTTTACCCTGTCTCCTACCTTTACCCTGTCTCCTTCCTTTACCCTGTCTCCTACCTTTACCCTGTCTCCTTCCTTTACCCTGTCTCCTTCCTTTACCCTGTCTCCTTCCTTTACCCTGTCTCCTTCCTTTACCCTGTCTCCTACCTTTACCCTGTCTCCTACCTTTACCCTGTCTCCTACCTTTACCCTGTCTCCTACCTTTACCCTGTCTCCTACCTTTACCCTGTCTCCTACCTTTACCCTGTCTCCTACCTTTACCCTGTCTCCTACCTTTACCCTGTCTCCTTCCTTTACCCTGTCTCCTTCCTTCACCCTGTCTCCTTCCTTTACCCTGTCTCCTACCTTTACCCTGTCTCCTACCTTTACCCTGTTTCCTTCCTTCACCCTGTCTCCTTCCTTTACCCTCTCCTACCTTTACCCTGTCTCCTTCCTTTACCCTGTCTCCTACCTTTACCCTGTCTCCTACCTTTACCCTGTCTCCTTCCTTTACCCTGTCTCCTACCTTTACCCCGTCTCCTTCCTTTACCCTGTCTCCTACCTTTACCCTGTTTCCTTCCTTCACCCTGTCTCCTTCCTTTACCCTGTCTCCCTCCTTTACCCTGTCTCCTTCCTTTACCCTGTCTCCTACCTTTACCCTGTCTCCTTCCTTTACCCTGTCTCCTACCTTTACCCTGTCTCCTTCCTTTACCCTGTCTCCATCCTTTACCCCGTCTCCTTCCTTCACCCTGTCTCCTTCCTTTACCCTGTCTCCTTCCTTTACCCTGTCTCCTTCCTTTACCCTGTCTCCATCCTTTACCCCGTCTCCTTCCTTTACCCTGTCTCCTTCCTTTACCCTGTCTCCTTCCTTCACCCTGTCTCCCTCCTTTACCCTGTCTCCTTCCTTTACCCTGTCTCCTACCTTTACCCTGTCTCCTTCCTTTACCCTGTCTCCATCCTTTACCCCGTCTCCTTCCTTCACCCTGTCTCCTTTCTTTTACCCTGTTTCCTTCCTTTACCCTGTCTCCTTCCTTCACACTGTCTGTCACGTTCCTGACCTGTTTTCTGTTGTTTGGTATGTGTTTATTGGTCAGGGCGTGAGTTTTGGGTGGGCAGTCTATGTTTTCTGTTTCTATGTTGGTTTTGGGTTGCCTGGTATGGCTCTCAATTAGAGGCAGGTGTTTGACGTTTCCTCTGATTGAGAGTCATATTAAGGTAGGTTGTTCTCACTGTTTGTTTGTGGGTGATTGTCGTCCGTGTCTGTGTCTGCGCACCACACGGGACTGTAGCGTTTGTTCGTTTGTTATAGTCTGTACCTGTTCCTACATGCTTCGTGTTATATGTAAGTTTTCATGGTTTAGGTCTGTCTACATCGGTTTTGTTATTTTGTAATTTTCCAAGTGTTTTTCGTGTTTGTCTTAGTCTTTCAATTAAATCATTATGTATTCACAACCCGCTGCATTTTGGTCCTCCGATCCTTCTCTCCTCTCCTCGTCTGAGGAGGAGGAAGATCTAGACACCCGTTACACTGTCTCCTTCCTGTACCCTGTCTCCTTCCTTCACCCTGTCTCCATCCTTCACCCTGTATCCTTCCTGTACCCTGTATCCTTCCTTTACCCTGTCTCCTTCCTTTACCCTGTCTCCTTCCTTCACCCTGTCTCCATCCTTCACCCTGTCTCCTTCCTTTACTCTGTCTCCTTCCTTTACCCTGTCTCCTTCCTTTACCCTGTCTCCTTCCTTCACCCTGTCTCCTTCCTTCACCCTGTATCCTTCCTGTACCCTGTATCCTTCCTTTACCCTGTCTCCTTCCTTTACCCTGTCTCCTTCCTTTACCCTGTCTCCTTCCTTTACCCTGTCTCCTACCTTTACCCTGTCTCCTTCCTTTACCCTGTCTCCTACCTTTACCCTGTCTCCTACCTTTACCCTGTCTCCTTCCTTTACCCTGTCTCCTTCCTTTACCCTGTCTCCTTCCTGTACCCTGTCTCCTTCCTGTACCCTGTCTCCTTCCTTTACCCTGTCTCCTTCCTTCACCCTGTCTCCATCCTTCACCCTGTCTCCTTCCTTTACCCTGTCTCCTTCCTGTACCCTGTCTCCTTCCTTTACCCTGTCTCCTTCCTTCACCCTGTCTCCATCCTTCACCCTGTCTCCTTCCTTTACCCTGTCTCCTACCTTTACCCTGTCTCCTTCCTTTTTCTCTTCTTTTCCCTCCTGATCAACATTCTGTGACTCCACTTAAGAGCAAAAAAAAAGTATGTATAGTGCGTATGTTATTGTGTGTTTGTATGCATGGGTCTATGTTTATGTTGCTTCACAGTCCCCGCTGTTCCATAAGGTGTATTTGTATCTGTTTTTTAAATCAAATTTTACTGTTTGCATGAGTTACTTGATGTGGAATAGAGTTCTATGTAGTCATGGCTCTATTTAGTACTGTGCGCCTCCCATAGTCTGTTCTGGACTTGGGAACTGTGAAGAGACCTCTGGTGGCATGTCTTGTGGGGTATGCATGGATGTCCAAGCTGTGAGCCAGTAGTTCAAATAGACAGCTTGGTGCATTCAACATGTCAATACCTCTCATAAGTACAAGTAGTGATGAAGTCAATCTCTCCTCCACTTTGAGCCAGTAGAGATTGACATGCATATTATTAATGTTATCTCTCTGTGTACATCCAAGGGCCAGTCGTGCTGGCCTGTTCTGAGCCAATTGCAATTGCAGTCCCTCTTTGTGGCACCTGACCACACGACTGAACAGTAGTCCAGGTGTGACAAAACTAGGGCCTGCCTTGTTGATAGTGCTGTTAAGAATGCAGAGCAGCGCTTTATTATAGACAAACTTCTCCCTATCCTAGCTACTGTTCCAAGCAGTTTAGTCTCCTCAACTTGCTCAATTTCCACATGTTTTATTACAATATTTAGTTGAGGTTTAGGGTTTAGTGAATGAATTGTCCCAAATACAATGCATTTAGTTTTGAAATATTTAGGACTAACTTATTCCATGCCACCCATTCTGAAACTAACTGCAGCGCTTTGTTATGTGTTGCTGTCATTTCAGTCGCTGTGGTAGCTGACGTGTATAGTGTTGAGTCATCCGCATACATAGACACACAGGCTTTACTCAAAGCCAGTGGCATGTCGTTAGTAAAGATTTAAAATTGTAAGGGGCCTAGACAGCTGCCCTAGGGAATTCCTGATTCTACCTGGATTTTGTTGGAGAGGCTACCATTAAAGAACACCCTCTGGTAGCTCTTTATCCACAATATAGTAGGGGGCGTAAAGCCATAACACATACATTTTTCCAGCAACAGACTATGATCGATAATGTCAAAAGCAGCACAGAAGTCTAACAAAACACCCCCCCCCCCCAAAAAATAGCCCCCCCCCCCCCCCTTTTTATCATCAGTTTCTCTCAGCCGAACATCAGTAATATGTGTAAGTGCGGTGCTTGTTAAATATCCTTCGCCATAAGCGTGCTGAAAGTCTGTTGTCAATTTGTTTACTGTAAAAAAGCATTGTATCTGGTCAAACACCATTTTTTCCAAAAGTTTACTAAGGGCTGGTAACAGGCTGATTGGTCGGCTATTTGAGCCAGTTAAGGGGGCTTTACTATCCTTAGGTAGGGGAATAACTTTTGCTTTACTATTCGTAGGTAGGGGAATAACTTTTGCTTTACTATTCGTAGGTAGGGGAATAACTTTTGCTTTACTATTCGTAGGTAGGGGAATAACTTTTGCTTTACTATTCGTAGGTAGGGGAATAACTTTTGCTTTACTATTCGTAGGTAGGGGAATAACTTTTGCTTTACTATTCGTAGGTAGGGGAATAACTTTTGCTTTACTATTCGTAGGTAGGGGAATAACTTTTGCTTTACTATTCGTAGGTAGGGGAATAACTTTTGCTTTACTATTCGTAGGTAGGGGAATAACTTTTGCTTTACTATTCGTAGGTAGGGGAATAACTTTTGCTTTACTATTCGTAGGTAGGGGAATAACTTTTGCTTTACTATTCGTAGGTAGGGGAATAACTTTTGCTTTACTATTCGTAGGTAGGGGAATAACTTTTGCTTTACTATTCGTAGGTAGGGGAATAACTTTTGCTTTACTATTCGTAGGTAGGGGAATAACTTTTGCTTTACTATCCTTAGGTAGCATTTCTCTACACCCGCAACAACATCTGCTAAATATGTGACCAAGAAAATTTGATTTGATTTTTGAATAACTTTTGCTTCCCTCCATGCCTGAGGGCACACACTTTCTTGTAGGCTTACATTTAAGATATAGCAAATAGGAGTGGCAATATTGTCCCCTATTATCCTCAGTAATTTTCCATCCATGTTGTCAGATCCCGGTGGCTTGTCATTGTTCATAGACAACAATCATTTATTCACCTCTTCCACACTTACTTTACGGAATTCAAAATTACAATGCTTTTCTTTCATAATTTGGTCAGATTTACTTGGATGTGTAGTGTTTGTTGCTAGCATGTCATGCCTAAGTTTGCTAATCTTGCCAATGAAAAAATCATTAATGTAGTTATTAGTGGGTTTTGTGATGAATGAGCCATAGGATTCAATGAATGATGTAGCGAAGTTTGCCTTTAGATTAATTTAAGGTGCTTTTTACTATCATTCTTTGTCATTTATCTTTGTTTCATAGTGTAGGTTCTTCTTTTTATTCAGTTTAGTCACATGATTTCTCAATTTGCAATATGTTTGCTAATCGGTTGTACAGCCAGACCTATATGCCATATCCTTTGTCTCATCCCTCTCAACCATGCCATTTTTAAATTCCTCATCAATCCATAGGGATTTAACAGTTTTTACAGTCGTTTTCTTAATAGGTGCATCCTTATTAGTAACTGGGATTAGCAATGTGTCAAGTGCAGCGTTCGTCATTACACACCACGGACCAACAAATATTCTTCACGTCAACAACATAGGAATCACTACAAAACTTGCTCTGTGCCCTCTTATACACTATATTAGGCCCAGACTTTGGAACTTTAGTTTTCCTAGATGTGGCTACTATATTGTGATCACTACATCCGATGGATTTGGATACAGCTTTCAAACAAATATCTGCAGCATTAGTAAAGATCTGATCAATGCATGTTGATGATTTCATTCCTGTGCTGTTTGTAACTACCCTGGTAGCTTGATTGATAACCTGAACCAGGTTGCAGGCAGTAGTTACAGTTTGAAGCTTTCTCTTGAGTGGGCAGCTTGATGAAAGCGAAGTCAATATTTTAATCACCCAGAAATAATACCTCTCTATTGATATCACATACATTATCAAGCATTTCACACGTTATCCAGATACTGACTGTTAGCACTTGGTGGTCTATAACAGCTTCCCACCAGAATGGGCTTTAGGTGAGGCAGACGAACCTGTAGCCATATTACTTCAACAGTATTTAACATGAGATCCTCTCTAAGCTTTACAGGAATGTGGTTCTGAATATAAACAGCCAAGATTAAAAATGACCTAGGACGCTTTCACTTTAAATCTGGTTGTCTTAATCAGGCCATTTCACTCCATGATTTACTGTAATATTCTCATCAAGTTGGAACGAGCTCCCCTCTGATAAATTACCCATCAATACCAGGCAGTGGGTGGTGTGGTGTGTGTGTGTGTGCTTGCAAATGTGTGTGTGCTTGCATGTGTGTGTTTGTGTGTATGTGTGGTGTAACACAACTCCACACTAACGTCCCCTTTAATTCTAATAATTCCAACATATCGGCGATGACAGATCTTCTCCCTCATCTTCTCCCATCTCCTGTCTCTTAATCAGTCTCCCCTCTGAGCCCTAGTCTCGCACCAGTCTCTTGTGCAGTATTTAAATTCCTCATTGACTCTGTTAGAGCGGGGAAGAGACTGTCCCCCATTGTTTTGCACTGAACAAACTGGGGAGCTGATCATGTTAAGTGCGGCCATGATGGATGAGGAGAGAGGGAACCTAATATCCTCGCCCCATGCCATCGTTTAGCAGAGATATGATTAGAGAGAGAGAGTGTGAGAATGACTGATAGAGAGAAGACTGTCTATTGTTTCTAACTCTCTGTGTAATTGAGGAGTTTAGCAGTCTAAAAAAGACTGACTCTAGCGTTGGACATGATAGGAAATCTTGTTGACTTTTTTCAAACTCTGTCTTCCTCCCCGGTGGTAATGAAGGAACTTGGCAGTGACTCAGTGAGTCCTACTGGGAGTACTGCTATTCACTGTTGACTGATGGTTGGACATGTAGATGGAATGTCTATTGAAAATGATTAAAGGATGGGCTGGTAGTGTGTGTGTGTGTGTGTGTGTGTGTGTGTGTGTGTGTGTGTGTGTGTGTGTGTGTGTGTGTGTGTGTGTGTGTGTGTGTGTGTGTGCCTGCGTATGCGTGCGTGTGTGTGTGTGTGTATTTGTATTCACACATGTTTGAGGTCACTGCAGAATGACAATTTATACTTATATTAAGCCTGATGGAGTGAGTGGTTTCACACCACTCCGGTTGGTTTCACACCACTCCGGTTGGTTTCACACCACTCCGGTTGGTTTCACACCACTCCGGTTGGTTTCACACCACTCCGGTTGGTTTCACACCACTCCGGTTGGTTTCACACCACTCCGGTTGGTTTCACACCACCCCGGTTGGTTTCACACCACCCCGGTTGGTTTCACACCACCCCGGTTGGTTTCACACCACCCCGGTTGGTTTCACACCACCCCGGTTGGTTTCACACCACTCCGGTTGGTTTCACACCACTCCAGGCGACACTCATAGAGGCAATTACATGTCTTTCCACTTAGAGGTCAGGAGTTAAAGACATAAAGGTGTAAGAGTGTCCTATTGTAGTTACACATACATGGTTATTGGGAGTCAGGGCTACATGATATTTGTGTGTACAACTTTCCCATTTGGCACCTTGGTGTGAGACGCAGCCCTCGAATTGATGCATGGAAAAGTACAATTTTACTGACCCCTTGTGGCAAATGGAGGGAACTTTAGGACGAAAGAGTTAACAGAATAAGAATAGTGGCGTTGAGACAGACATTTTATTGTAAACACAGACCTCTCTCTCACATACATTCATGCACATACACACACACTTTCCTTAACCCCCCCCCCCCCCAAAAAAATAAAATGATTACTCTCCCATGAGACCAACCCTTTGGCCTGAAGATGAACCAGCCCACTTCCCTATGGCCATTTGTGCAGACAGCCTGGGGGTGTGGCCTGGAAGACGGGGATGAGAGCAAGGTCAAGTGTGAGGTCAGAAAGGATGATTGGTGCTAAAGGCAAAGTACAGGACTGTGTTTGTCTGACGTCATTGTCAAGGGATTTTTGTCATGCAGAGCAAAGTATATGCATTAAATATCACACACACACACACACATACACACACACCCTCAGGCTGGCATGGGGCATAAATCAAACAAATGGCATCACAGCCTTAAAGGGCAACATTCCAACAGACATACATACCACTCTCCCACACAACAAAGCCACACTCACAGCATAATTAATTGCAACAAATTACCTCCTATCCCTTCCCTGTCTCACCGCCCCTTGCTCTCTCTCTCTCTCTCTCTCACACACACACACTCACACGCATGCATGCCAACGCACACACACAGGCACGCAGACAGACACACACACACACACACACACACACACACACACACACACACACACACACACACAACCTCCCCTCTCAGCACACACACCCCACACACACACACCCTCCGCCACCCATAAGTGCTTTAATGTGGCTTATTGCCGTGGTAGCGGCAGGTCCCGGGTCCCATTGGCCGCGGAAATATTCCGTTGACGGATGTTCTGCTGTCTTCAGGCGGATTCTACCCTCCCTGGACAGACCCAGCTGTCACTATGAGATGATAACATTAACATTGTGTGTGTGTGAATGTGTGTTTGTGGGTGTGTGTTTGTGTGTGTGTACGTGTACGGGCTTGTCTTTGTGTGTGTGTGTAGTACGGGAACGCTCGGCGATGACTAATGCCCGTCATCAGCGAACGAGGCCGGTGACAAATCGAACGGCAGCCCTGGTGCGCTGTAATAAAAAATAAGATGGATGGCCCGGCTCAGGCTAGGGCCCACGTTAATGTGATTTCCACCGCTCTCTGTGGCTCCCAATTAAGAGATGGGGGAGAGAAGGAGGGAGGGGAGAGGAGAGGAGGGAGGGAGGGGATAGGAGAGGAGAGGAGAGAGAGAGAGAGGAAGGGAGGAGAGAGGGAGGGAGGGGAGAGAGGGAGTGAGGGAGATAAAGAGGGTAGAGCAAAAGAAAGACAGAGGGGAGGAGGGAGTGATGGATAAAGAGGGACTGTAGATGAGGGTGAGAACGAGGGAAATGCGGAGAAAGAGAGATAAAAAATTACACAAGCTTCACTAATTGTTATCTGTAGCGCCAAAGGCAACTGTCTCTCTCTCTTTTCTCTCTCTTTTCTCTCTTTTCTCTCCCCTCTCCCCTTCCCTTCCTTCCTTTTCTATCTCTCTCTCTCCCTCCCTCCATCTCTCCTCTCTTTTGTTCTCCCTCTCTCTCTCTTCCCTCTTTCTGCCCAAGGGTTAAATTATATGGTACACCAGATGAAGCCTAGTTAAATTAGTTGATAGTGATGAACACAGCCCACTCTCTCACCAACTGACTGATGAACACAGCCCACTCTCTCACCAACTGACTGATGAACACAGCCCACTCTCTCACCAACTGACTGGTGAACACAGCCCACTCTCTCACCAACTGACTGATGAACACAGCCCACTCTCTCACCAACTGACTGATGAACACAGCCCACTCTCTCACCAACTGACTGGTGAACACAGCCCACTCTCTCACCAACTGGCTGATGAACACAGCCCACTCTCTCACCAACTGACTGATGAACACAGCCCACTCTCTCACCAACTGACTGATGAACACAGCCCACTCTCTCACCAACTGGCTGATGAACACAGCCCACTCTCTCACCAACTGTCTGATGAACACAGCCCACTCTCTCACCAACTCACTGATGAACACAGCCCACTCTCTCACCAACTGACTGATGAACACAGCCCACTCTCTCACCAACTGACTGATGAACACAGCCCACTCTCTTACCAACTGTCTGATGAACACAGCCCACTCTCTCACCAACTGTCTGATGAACACAGCCCACTCTCTCACCAACTGACTGATGAACACAGCCCACTCTCTCACCAACTCACTGATGAACACAGCCCACTCTCTCACCAACTGACTGATGAACACAGCCCACTCTCTCACCAACTGACTGGTGAACACAGCCCACTCTCTCACCAACTGACTGGTGAACACAGCCCACTCTCTCACCAACTGACTGATGAACACAGCCCACTCTCTCACCAACTGACTGATGAACACAGCCCACTCTCTCACCAACTGACTGATGAACACAGCCCACTCTCTCACCAACTGGCTGATGAACACAGCCCACTCTCTCACCAACTGACTGATGAACACAGCCCACTCTCTCACCAACTGGCTGATGAACACACACACAGATGGAGGAGAACAGTGACAGATCACAGTCTGTAAAGTTCTGGCACACAGGCTGATAGACACAGACAGAGTGGAAGATGGCTGTATTATGCAGAAACGGCCTTCACAATCTATTTTATGGATGCAAAAATGACGGGATGGGCACCTACCTGTTGGCAAGAGGAGATGTGTGTATATCGGACAAGAAAACCAAATGTAATTACTAGTAGACAAGCTACAGCACCTCACAAACATGTCCAGTGATACCTGCAGACTCACCGTCTGGTAAACATCAGCTTCCTCAATCAGTGTTGTTCAAGTTCTTCTTCCAACCCAGCAGAAACCCACCTGATTCATCTAACCAATAATCAAGCCCTTGATTAATGGAATCAGGTGTGTTAGCACCAGGCTGGAACAAAAGCCTGCACACACAGGACTGAAAAGCTGTCCCCTCCTAAATCACCACTTAAGAACAGTGATGTCAGGGAAACAGCCTGTGGCCCCGGACCTTCCAGATGAGCTATGTCTCTGTCCAGACAGAAGGTAAACTGCCCTTCTGTCCAAGGGCCCCAGCTGCGGTGTGTGTGTGTGTGTGTGTGTGTGTGTGTGTGTGTGTGTGTGTGTGTGTGTGTGTGTGTGTGTGTGTGTGTGTGTGTGTGTGTGTGTGTGTGTGTGTGTGTGTGTGTTGACGCACACACCCCAATGACCCAAGCTGCTGTCTCGCACTAAGAGGATCAGTCCTAGACAGATTGCATTGTGGGAAAAAGAGGGCATATCCCATCCGTCGTTCATACCCAAGGGCCGCTTTTTTGTCACTCTGTCAGTGTGAACTCTTAAACCCCTTCTGCAGCCAGAACACTGCAGAGGCTGGGCTATATGTCTCTCACCATTATATCGACCTAAGGAGAGGGTGAAATGACAATGAAATATAGCTCCCTCTCAACCAGGAAAAAGCGCACAGCCTAAAGAGGACGGGCTAAGTCTCCTCGGACCCTAAAGCGGCCACGTTCCAAATCAGAGACAGATAGATGCGTACTAGTCTTGGACACTCTTTTTCAGTCTTTTCTCATATCCTATCTCCTTGCCTCCTTCTCAACTGTATTGGAGAAGACAGTTCAAGGTCCCTCCCCTCAGACTTTCTTCTCCAATGCGCTTGAAGCAGATGAGACGAGAGGATGCAAGGAATCAAGGGAAGGCAAATTGAGAAAGAGCCTACTGCAATGCAGGTAAAACTAAAAAGAAATGTAGCTCAAATAAGTAATAAGTGAACTCCTGAGAGAGATGGACAGATATTGCTCTGAAGGTGCGTCTCCAACGAGGAGAAATTATTAGAACACTTCTGAGCTGGTCCCAAATCGAGGCCCAGGCCTCCACGTCGTTAACTTGTCACCTGGATGGAGCACCGGAATATGACTTGAAGTTATTGCAGTAGGGAGCTCGTGCCCACACATGCACACACACACACGCACGCACGCACGCACGCACGCACACACACACACACACACACACACACATATACAGTGTATAACCCCCTCCACACACACACACACACCTATCCATCCCCCTCCAAACACACACACACACACCTATCCATCCCCCCCACCCCCCGCCCACACACTCACACACACGCACCTATCCATCCCTACACCCCCCTCCCACACACACCCCACACATCACGGTGATGATGATCTAAGAATTACTGTACATGGATCAACGGTGGATCGATTCGGTGGACAAAGTCATTATTGCAGAGGCAGAGTTCAATGCCTCCCTCAGGCTTCGGAGATGGGAGCTAACCCCTTGTATTTATCATCCTGGCAATGATATAAGCTGTGTGTATCCAAGCACAACAAGCTGCCTGGTTATATTTGGCTGGTTCCTCTTATTTCCACTGCTACCTAATCCACCTTCATTGACTTGAGAAGCTGATGGTATTGATGCAGATCTAAGGAGCCACACAGTAAAATGTCACACTTTGGTATTATGGAGTTAATATGACTACTGGGCCAATACAGGAAGGTGTGTGTGAGCGACGACCCTGTTACGTGTGTGTGTGTGTGTGTGCGTGTGCGTGTGCGTGTGCGTGTGCGTGTGCGTGTGCGTGTGCGTGCGTGCGTGCGTGCGTGCGTGCGTGCGTGCGTGCGTGCGTGCGTGCGTGCGTGCGTGCGTGCGTGCGTGCGTGCGTGCGTGCGTGCGTGCGTGCGTGCGTGTCTCTACATTCACATGTGAAGGATGACCTTGTTAGAGCTAGTGTGTGTGTACATCAGTCACAGACAGTGAGAGTGGACTTTTACACTTACCCAGCAGTAGAGAGATCACATGGATCAGAGAGATCACAGACAGGCAGAGTTAGGATGGATTCTCTAGACCAGGAGGAATTAGCCAGGAAATGAAAGCTGGTCGTCAAAAGGCCAAAGCCATGATAGAGAGAGAGGATGAGAGATGGGAGAGAGAGGATGAGAGATGGGAGAGAGAGAGAGAGAGGTCTGAGGTCATCTGCCTTTGAGCAGATGCCTAAGAGCAGGAAACCAGACTTCATCAAATACATTGGAAAAAATTCAAACAGAAAACCGAAGAAAATTTAATGACAAATGGTTTGATAAAGAATGCAAAAACCTAAGAACGAACTTAAGAAACCTATCCAACCGAAAACTTAGAGACCCAGAAACCCTGAGCTTACGCCTTCACTATGGTGAATCACTAAAACAATACAGAAATACACTACGGGAAATGAAGGACCTCTTTAACATCATCCTCAGCTCTGGCATCTTCCCCAGTATTTGGAACCAAGGACTGATCACCCCAATCCACAAAAGTGGAAACAAATTTGACCTCGATAACTACTGTGGGATATGCGTCAACAGCAACCTTGGGAAAATCCTCTGTATTATCATTAACAGCAGACTCCAACATTTCCTCCGTGAAAAACACGTGCTGAGCAAATGTAAATTTGTCTTTTTATCAAATTACCGTATGACAGACCACGTATTCATCCTGGACACCCTAATTGACAAACAAACCTAAACAAAGGCAAAGTCTTCTCATGCTTTGCTTATTTCAAAAAAGCTTTTGACTACATTTGGCATGATGGTCTGCTATACAAATTGATGGAAAGCGGTGTTGGGGGAAAAACATACAACATTATAAAATCCATGTACACAAACAGCAAGTGTGCGGTTATAATTGGCAAAAAACACATTTTTTTCCCATAGGGCTGTGGGGTGAGACAGGGATGCAGCTTGAGCCCCACCCTCTTCAACATATATATCAAATTGGCAAAGGCACCCGGCCTCATCCTACTAGAATCTGAAGTCAAATGTCTACTTTTTGCTGATGATCTGGTGCTTCTGTCCCCAACCAAGGAGGGCCTACAGCAGAACCTAGATCTTCTGCACAGATTCTGTCAGACCTGGGCCCTGACAGTAAATCTGTCAGACAAAAATAATGGTGTTCCAAAAAAGATCCAGTTGCCAGGACCACAAATTCAAATTCCATCTAGACACCGTTGCCCTAGAGCACACAAAAAAACTATACATACCTCGAACTACAGATAACTTCCACAAAGCTGTGAACGAGCTGAGAGACAAGGCAAAAAGGGCCTTCTACACCATCAAAAGGAACATAAAATCCGACACACCAATTAGGATCTTGAATCAGTTATAGAACCCATTGCCCTTTATGGTTGTGAGGTCTGGGGTCTGCTCACCAACCAAGAATTCACAAAATGGGACAACCACGAAAACTATCCTCCGTGTACAATGTAAAACACCAAATAATGCATGCAGAGCAGAATCAGGTCAATACCCACAAATTATTAAAATCCAGAAAAGAACTGTTCAATTCTACAACCACCTAAAGAGAAGCGATTACCAAGTCTTCCTTAACAAAGCCATCACCTACAGAGAGATGAACCTGGAGAAGAGTCCCCTTAGCAAGCTGGTCCTGGGGCTCTGTTCACAAACACAAACAAACCCCACAGAGCCCCAGGACAGCAACACAATTAGACCCAACCAAATCATGAGAAAACAAGAAAATAATTACTTGACACATTGGAAAGAATTAACAAAAAAACTGAGCAAACTAGAATGCTATTTGGCCCTATACAGAATACATGAGACCACTGTGACTGACCCAAAATGTAGGAAAGCTTTGACTATGTATAGACTCAGTGGGCAAAGCCTTGCTATTGAGAGAGGTCGCTGAAGGCAGACCTGGCTCTCAAGAGAAGACAGGCTATTCGCACATTGCCCACAGAATGAGGTGGAAACTGAGCTGCACTTCCTAACTTCCTGCCAAATGTATGACCATATTAGAAACACATATTTCCCTCAGACTATACAGACACACAAATAATTAGAAAACAGATCCAACTCCCATATCTATTGGGTGAAAAACCACAGTGTGTCATCACAGCAGTAACATTTGTGACCTTTTGGCACAAAAAAGGGCAACAAGTAAATAAAAAACACCATTGTAAATACAACCCATATTTATGTTTATTTATTTTCCCTTTTGTACTTTAACTATTTGCACATCGTTACAACACTGTACAGTATATAGACATTCAAAATTATTTTGGAACTTTTGTGAGTGTAAGGTTTACTGTTAATTTTTGATTGTTTATTTCAGTTTTGTTTATTATCTATTTCACTTGCTTTGGTAATGTTAATACGTTTCCCATGACAATAACACCCTTTGAATTGAATTAAGAGAGAGAGAGAGAGAGAGAGAGAGAGATAGAGAGAGAGAAATGGGAGAGAGAGAAATAAGGGATAGAGAGGGAGAAAAAGAGGAGAGAAACTGAAAGACATTCTGCACACTAACAATGCAGTACCTGTGAGCAAGACCATTAGAGTGCTTTCCTCTTCTCTCCTCTTTCCTCCCTCCATCCCTCCATCCTCAGTGGTGCTGACCTGCCATTATTTATACAGCCAGCCAGCAGGGCCCAAGTGGAAGGTTGGCCCGGGCCTGAGCCCCCATCAATCACCTCTCTCTCTCTGCTGGACGAAGGGTTGGAGGGAGAGAAGGCCAGGGTCAGCACCACTCGCCATCTACTGATGAGAGACTATTTATAGATCACATCATGGATAGGAGGAGGTAGGGGTAGAGGAGGGGTGTTAGGGGAGGAGGAGAAGAGGTATGGAGGAGGGGTGTGAGAGGAGGTGAAGGATAGGAGGTAAGGAGGGAGGGGGGAGGAGGAGGAGAGGAGGTAGGGATAGAGGGGGAGGAGGTAGGGGAGGAGGAGAAGGAGAGGAGGTAGGGATAGAGGGGGAGGAGGTAGGGGAGAAGGAGAAGGAGAAGGAGAGGAGGTAGGGAGGAGGGTGTGAGAGGAGGTGAAGGATAGGAGGTAAGGAGGGAGGAGGAGGAGGAGATGAGCTGGGGGGGTTTGCTTTACAGTCATTGGTGTGTCTGTGTGTTTTGCGGTTGATATGAGAACATTCAAGATTTCAAGATTGAATTGCAACGCTACATTGGTGTAAAATGGGCATGACAAATACAAAAGTGTTGTTTTCAAAAGGTAAAATGTCCTGGTGCACATCTTATCAATAGTAAACTAAATATTTGACTAATATGAAATGTATAAAGAGTACCATTGACTAAAGCGTACTATTGTACTAATGATCGTGTAGTATAGTGGTCCTCTATGTGTCCTGTATGATACACATTTAACAGTAGAGGGAGCTAACTAACCACAGATGGGAAAACTCAAGTAACAGCCAAAATGAGATTCGTCAACAGTATGACAGACTGAAATCGAAGTCACAATACAACGTAAGAAAGTGAAAATGATAGTCAAGTCACAGAGAAGAAAAACGAAACGATCAAAATACAGACAACATCTAGGATACCAAAATCTCACAGCACAGCTGTTAAGTTTAAGATCACCTCTGGCCCGTTCTGTCACTGTCCTGCTGCCAAACTTACTGTTGTGACAGAATGATAATGACCACTGGTTATAGAGGTGGTATATGCTCTCCTGGCCAAACTGGCTACAGGTATAGGTACTTCATTTGACCAGTTTCTCGCAGCAGGAAAATAATCCTGCAGCAACAGGACATCTGAATTATTGTGTGAATCATAATGAATGGACATTTTTTTGTAGGGGTTGATACATTTTTGCAAATCAGGTCTGACATATTTAAGTAGAAATTACAATGTTCAGAAGCCTTTTTAAACCTTGAATACACTACAAGTTTGCAATTCCTGCTGTGTGGGAAATTTCTTGCAACCACTGGGTGATCAATTTAAGATCCTACATCTGTATGTACCGGAAGACCACAAGATTACTGGTTGTCTTTCTCTCTGTGTCCTCCTTAAATCACAACTGTTGGTTTTACGGTTTTCTGACACAATATACAAACACCTCTGGATTCAAAAATAGACTATGGTGCTATCCCTATTTCTTAAGCTTCTTTTTTGTGTGAAAATTAACAAAAGTGTGTTTTGTCAATAACCAAAGTTTACTTTGGGATTTTCAGGTAATTTAGAACATTACAAAGAAATGTAATGAGATCAAGCAGATCCCAATGCACAGTTTGTAATAGAACAATAAGGATTGGGTTATACAGGAGGGACTGGTGTAAAACTGTGGTAAAAAGAATAGGCTACTTTTGCCAATATATAGTGCATTCAGAAAGTATTCACACCCCTTGACTTTCTCCACATTTTGTTGTGTTACAGCCTGAATTTAAAATTGATTACATTGAGATGTTGTGTCACCGGCCGACACACAATACCCCATAACGTCAATGAGGAATTATGTTTTTAGAATTGTTTACATATTCATTAAAAATGTAAAGCTGAAAGGTCTTGAGTCAATAAGTATTCAACCCCTTTGTTATGGGAAACCTAAATAAGTTCAGGAGTAAAAAAAATCCTTAACAAGTCACATAAGTTGCATGGAATCACTCTGCGTGCCATCATCGTGTTTAACATGGTTTTTGAATGACTACCAAATCTCTGTATCCCACACATACAATTATCTATTAGGTCCCTCAGTTGAGCAGTGAATTTCAAACACAGAATCAACCACAAAGACCAGGAAGGTTTTCCAATGCCTCACATTACATCTGTAGGGGGATGTCTACATATTGTCTGTATATTCAGGTCAAAAGTGCAACTAGCAAATGTTAAAGGTCTCTCCAGTTTAGGTCGTTCCCTCTGATGTTACCCTGTGCCCCCTACCCTCACCCCTCACCCCCCTCACCCTAGGCAGTAAGAGCACAGTAACATGAGGCCAGGGTGCCATGTCCTAACGATCCAGCCTAGACAGCAGAGGTGTTGTCATGACACACACCCACACACACACACACACACACACACACGCACACAACCCAGTCCCAACCTTATCCAAACACGACCCCCCAGGATTTGACGGACAGCGCGGCAGATAGGGGTGGGTCTTTGATGGATAAGAACCCCACCCTGCCCCCACCTCGCCTTCCCACCACTCCAACGACAGCTCCTGTCAGGGTGTCCAGTGAGAACCAGTATCAAATGGATCAACCTCTTTCCCACCCCTTTCGCCCCTCCTCCCCCCCTCCCGTCCCCTCTAAAGGGGAACTGTCACTGACTGACACTGTGACAGACTGTCACATAGCAGTCAGGTACTTTCAACACACTGATAATGTGTCATGTGGAATTCCCCCCCCCCCCCCCCCCCCCCCCCCCCCCGACTGTTATCCTAACTGTAAAGGACAGAGAGCGAGTGAGAGAGAGCGAGAGAGAGGGAGAGACGGAGAAAATATTTTTGGCATAGTTGTGCTGAAAGTTGGTTCCGTGTGTTTCCTCCAACTTCCTGACCTGACCACCCTATTAACCGGATGCAGAGGCATCGTCTTATCCATGGGTTCATCAAAACCGAACTACCACACACACACACACACACACACACACACACACACACACACACACACACACACACACACACACACACACACACACACACACACACACACACACACACACAGCCACACTGTCTGCACCACTAGCTGATGTCGGAGGTTGTGTGGGACTGTGTTACATGCCTTGTCAGCGGTTGAAGAAATTCCCCTTGAGTAGAACTCTTGTTAGTGTTTTTTGTCATGAATCTTGTTCTAGAGGCAGCTCTGCAGAGTGGTCACTAGCTGGCATAGCCATAAAATCAGATTTTAAGCCTAAGTCTAACCTTAACCCTAACCACACTGCTAACCCTAATGCCTAACCCTAACCTTGAACTAAGACTGAGCGATTTCCTCTTAGATAAACGTCAACCTGCTCGTAAAACAGAGAGGCTAGACAGATGTCCACCAGTGGAGGCCGGTGGGAGGAGCTACAGGAGGACGGGCTCATTGTAATTGGCTGGAATAGAATGAATGGAACGTATCAAACACATCAAACATATGGAAGGCACCTGTTTGACACCTTCCATTTATTCCATTACAGCAATTACAATGAGACCATCCTCCTATAGCTCCTCCCAACAGCCTCCTCTGATGTCCACCTAATGATACAGAAGAGGTCATGAGGATTTCTAAAGCTCAACAGAATTTAGAAAATCTATTGTTACATTACGATTACTAGATGAACATTTCAGTGGATGTTGGAACAAACAGTAGGCAATCCATAGAGCCAGGGGTTTATCTTGTCCTCCTGACCACATGACGTGATCAGGAAATACTTTGGACCCTAGGTATCACCTAAAATGTCATGCAAGACCATTTGGGTACTTGGGTAGAGACATTAAAGTGACTATTTTCTGAGTTATTCACATGGTCGGGAAGATTTCAAGACCCTAAGCATCAACTAACACACCGGTGGAGACTTTTAAGGACTTGTAGGTGAGTCACCAAAGAAAATACTTTTAGGGCACTCTGTGTAGCTATTTAACAGAGACATCTTCCTTTCCATTTTTCACCGGACGAGAGGTTTTCCATGATCCAGAACGCAGATGGTTGGGGCACACAGGACCTCTGATGTCCAGAGGGTTAGGGTTAGTGTGTGTGTGCGTTTGGGTCCGTGTAAAGCTGCATTCTTAGGCGATTAGTTAATCGACGTCCCAGTTGGGTCCCAAACTGGGACGTAGAGTGCCGGGACTCTGGACCGGGGGGGGGGGGGGGGGGGGGCATGGAGGGGCGAGAAGGAGATAGTAGCGTTGTCTGAGGTTTGAAGAGTGACAAAAATGCCCCCCTGGAATGCGTCAATCTCTGAAGGTCTCGTGTTCCAATATGTCCAACAGCATATTGTTAAAAGCATTCCTTCCAGCCTGTTAGGGTTCTGTCCTGAGTGTCCTGCCACGCTAAAAGAAGACTTCATTTGTTATTTTACCTCTAAAGAGGATGAACCGTATCCTGACAACCAAACTCACTGATAACCTCTATTCTGAAGATAAAGGGAAGACATAGTCAGAGTACAAATAAGGTAACCGTTTTTGTGCTGTTATGACTTAGTGCTGGAAAATTCCATTGAGATTCCATGGTGATATGAACCATGGTGATATGGACCGTGGTGATATGAACCATGGTGATATGGACCGTGGTGATATGAACCATGGTGATATGGACCGTGGTGATATGAACCATGGTGATATGGACCATGGTGATATGGACCATGGGGTTATGGACCATGGTGATATGAACCATGGGGATATGAACCATGGGGATATGGACCATGGGGATATGGACCATGGGGATATGAACCATGGTGATATGGACCATGGTGATATGGACCATGGTGATATGGACCGTGGTGATATGAACCATGGTGATATGGACCATGGTGATATGAACCATGGGGATATGGACCATGGTGATATGGACCATGGGGATATGGACCATGGTGATATGGACCATGGTGATATGGACCATGGTGATATGGACCGTGGTGATATGAACCATGGTGATATGAACCATGGGGATATGGACCATGGTGATATGGACCATGGGGATATGGACCATAGTGATATGAACCATGGGGATATGGACCATGGTGATATGGACCATGGGGATATGGACCATGGGGATATGGACCATGGTGATATGGGCCATGGTGATATGGACCATGGTGATATGGACCATGGTGATATGGACCATGGTGATATGAACCATGGGGATATGGACCATGGTGATATGGACCATGGGGATATGGACCATGGTGATATGGACCATGGTGATATGGACCATGGGGATATGAACCATGGTGATATGAACCATGGGGATATGGACCATGGTGATATGGACCATGGTGATATGGACCATGGTGATATGGACCATGGGGATATGAACCATGGTGATATGGACCATGGTGATATGAACCATGGTGATACGGACCATGGTGATATGAACCATAGTGATATGGACCATGGGGATATGGACCATGGGGATATGAACCATGGTGATATGGACCATGGTGATATGAACCATGGTGAGATGGACCATGGTGATACGAACCATGGTGATATGGACCGTGGTGATATGAACCATGGTGATATGGACCGTGGTGATACGAACCATGGTGATATGGACCGTGGTGATATGAACCATGGTGATATGGACCGTGATGATATGAACCGTGGTGATATGGACCGTGGTGATATGGACCATGGTGATATGGACCATGGTGATATGACCCATGGTGATATGGACCATGGTGATATGAACCATGGTGATATGGACCATGGTGATATGGACCATGGTGATATGAACCATGGTGATATGGACCATGGGGATATGGACCATGGGGATATGGACCGTGGTGATATGAACCGTGGTGATATGGACCGTGGTGATATGAACCATGGTGATATGGACCATGGTGATATGGACCATGGTGATATGAACCATGGTGATATGGACCATGGTGATATGGACCATGGTGATATGAACCATGGTGATATGGACCATGGGGATATGGACCATGGGGATATGGACCATGGGGATATGGACCATGGTGATATGGACCATGGTGATATGGACCATGGGGATATGGAGGACCATATTTGTAAAAGACATACCGACGACTATGGACTCCTCAAAACTTGACACAAACCTGGTTTTATAAAACTAGTCTCATCACCTCTTTTTATAGAAGGTAGGCCTTGCTATTATGCTCTGGGATCTCCAGACCTCACCCTTCTCTACTTAACAACAAGCCTTGAATCGCAGTACAGACCCAGGGGTATTTTAATGGGGGACAGGAGTTCTGAGTTCTTAGATGCCTGGTGGTCTCTGAACTCTTGTGGTTGTCCCCCCCCCCCCCCCCCCCCCCCCCACCCAAGCAGTGGTCGTGCTGTGAGACGGGGTCGTTCGGAGCCAGAGGTTAAACCGCACGACACGGTTGGGGCGAACGGGCCCTGCTTACACACCGCCTGATTGGTTCTCCAGGTTGTGAACGATAGAAGAGAGGGGGTGGCAGAGGAGAGAGGGAGAGGGGAGGGAGAGAGAGAGAGAGACTCAGAGAGAGGAAAGACAGGGAAAGAGAGATTGGAGAGAGAGAAACGGAGAGAGCGAGAGAGGGGAAAAGTGAGATAGAGTAGGGAGGGGAGAAAGAGAAAAAGGGAGTGAGCGAAAAGAGAGAAAGAGGAAGAAAGAAAGAGATAGGGAGAAAGAAAGAAAAAGAGGGATAAATAGAACAATATACCAGTTTTATTTGAGGACCAAAATGTTGACAGCAGTGCCATACGGGTTGCAAAATGGCACATGGTTTGTGAACTGATGATAAATGAAACAGCTTGATTCAAAACATAGAGTTTTTCAATTGAAATGATTATACAAAATTCTTGCCACAAAGGGAATTGTATGTACATAGGGCATACACCCATCTCAACTCTGCAGATGTTGCTACAAAGAGACAGAATCATTAGATTATTTATTCTGGTATTTGCCCCTATGTAGCATGTTTCTGGTCACAGGTTCAGGAATGGCTGAAAAATCACATTTACCAAAAATGTACCCTACAAATAGCACCGTTGGGAGATTTGAAAAGCCATAGTCAATCAATCAACAATATAACTGACCATCTGTAGATACTATGCGATTAGAAAGGTTCAGAATTGATGTGAAACATCACAGCACAGTTGAAAAATATATGACACATAGAACAATAACAAGATGGTGGTTTACAGAGATCGGTGGGATGGACTGAGAGTAGCTGAGGGGAGGGTTTAAAATAGCTATGACTGAAAACCCAATATACTATGTACACCATATATAATGTATACCGCATGTGTTTAAGTACTATCTATCCAGATGTAATGTATATCAAATACCTATATTCTTGCTGTGGAAGAAAAAGTGCCATGTATGTAAAATGTGTGTAGAATGTAACAACACAATAAAAAGCTCTAAAAACTATGTTTATTTTGGTCCTCTGAAAAGGACATTTTTATTAAAAGAGGGAGAGAGAGAGAGAGAGAGAGAGAGAGAGAGAGAGAGAGCGAGAGACAGACAGAGACAGACAGAGAGAGAGAGAGAGACATAGAGACATAGAGACAGAGAGAGAGAGACAGAGAGACAGAGAGACAGAGAGACAGAGAGACAGAGAGACAGAGAGACAGAGAGACAGAGAGACAAGTCCTATTACCATGATGCTATGACTAGGGCTTGGGTTTCCCAGTGACTTTCACAGCAGCGGTGAGACTGGTGACTGGTGCAGACAGTGTGCGTAAGGTAGCTGAGGTCCTGGGATGTCAGCATCTGTCTGACCCCCACTAGATTATAGTTACATACGGTCCAGGGTCAGAGATGTACATGTTGACATGTGGTTTAAGCCTGAAAGACTGAAAATATGTGTCTAGGTGTACTGTCGACATGTACATAAGTACAATATGCATCACTGTCAAAGTTGACAGTTCTGTAAGTCCCTTTGTATTGTACAATACTTGAACTGACCTTCTGGGTGCACACAATACTCTTCAAGTACTGTACGTTTTTTTTCCCCCCATTCATGTTTTTATCATACTTCAATTACTCTTTGCAGTGGGAACTCATAATTGCAAATATCCATAGTCACACAAACATATTGTTGTTCTAGGCAGGTAAAGTGCATCATATTGTTATTGGAGGCATGTTATGTGCATCATGGTGTCCTGTCCTTGCGTTTCACTTTAGATTAATGTCCCGGCCATGTTAGCCATCTTTCAACGAGACCATTCGATATACAACACATTCAAATGAAATGACACATTTGGCATGACGGTATGTGCATGTGGCAAAAGAAGCATGTCAGAAACTGTCACGCGGCCAGGACAACAGCCTGGGACGCAAGAATAGGGAAACCAGATAAAAACATGTAGCTAATGGACAAACTAGCAGAAAAAATACTTAGAACTCTAATAACAATGTTGAGGCTGGGTCTCTAAAGGTGAGAGAGAGAGAGATACACATATTTCCCTCAGATTACACAGGCCCACAAAGAATTTGAAAACAAATCAAATTTTGATCAACTCACATATCTATTGGGTGAAATTCCACAGTGTGCCATCACAGCAGCAAGATTTGTGACCTGTTGCCACAAGAAAAGGGCAACCAGTGAAGAACAAACACCATTGTAAAAACAACCCATATTTATGTTTATTTATTTTCCCTTTTGTACTTTAACTATTTGCACATCGTTACAATACTACATAGCCATAATATGACATTTGAAATGTCTCTATTCCTTTGGAACTTTTGTGAGTGTAATGTTTACTGTTCACTTTTTATTGTTTATTTCACTTTTGTTTATCAATTTCACTTGCTTTGGCAATTGAAATGGATATGTTTCCCATGCCAATAAAGCCCTTTGAATTGAACTGAATTGAAAGAGAGCAATAGAAAGACAGATATAAAAAAGAAAGAAAGAAAGAGAGAGAGAGAGAGCAATAGAGAGATAAAGAGAGAAAGAGAAAGCGAAAGAGAAAGAGAGAGAGAGTGTGGGGTTAACAGATAGACACGGAGCGGGCCATGGATGCTGCAGTCACTCAGACAGTGCAGAGCAGAGCTCGGCACAGCATGGTAAAATAATTCAGCTCAGCCTTTGAAGGGGACTAAACAAACACAACAGCACTCAACACTGGGCTGGCCCGTTTCTCTCTCTCTCTCTCTCTCTCATTCTCTCTCTGTGCAGCTCCGTGGCTCTCCTCCGAATTCCAACCTCTGAGCACCTTCTCCCTTTCTCTGCTTTCTCACTTTATTTTTCTTTCTTTCTTTCTCTCGCTCTCTCTCTCTCTCTCTCTCTCTCTCTCTCTCTCTCTCTCTCTCTCTCTCTCTCTCTCTCTCTATCTCTCATTCTCTCTCTCTCATTCTCTCACTCTCATTCTCGCTCTCTCTCTTATTCTCTCTCTCTCATGTGCATCTCACTCTCTCTTTCTCTCTCGTTCTCTCCCTCTTTCTTTGTATCTCTCTCTGTCTCTAAGATCCCTCAACCACCCCTCTCCATCTCTACCCCTTCTCTCTTTCTCTCTCTCTCTCATGTGCGTCTCATACTCTCTCTCGCTCTCTCTCATTCTCTCTCTCTTTCTTTCTATCTCTCTATGTCTCTAAGATCCCTCATCCACCCCTCTCTCTCTCTACCCCCCTCTCTCTTTCTCTCTCTATCCTTCCTTTCATTTTATATATGGTGCACTCTCCTGGAGTTGGTTCCTCCTGGGAAGGGAGGAGAGGTTAGAAGGGGCTAGGTGAGTCACAGGTCAGTTTTAACATCTTCGAACGTTCGCTTCAAACCAAAGGGAGGGGAAGGGCTGCTGGAGTACTTTGCCAGTAATCCATAACTATTATGATACCATTAAATACCCTGTCGTTAAGTGGGTTTTAAAACATTGGACGATAAAACAATGAAAGCTTGCTATATTATTGTTTATAGATCGTATTGACGTTGTTTGCACCACGTTGGGTGGGTGTTTAGTACATACAGTACATAAGAGAATACTATTTAATCGTATAGGAAAACACTGGACAGGGTGCTTGTACGCATATGTTTAACTCCAAGGCCTCAATGTGATTCAGAAAATGGATATCTAGCTAAATGTTGGTGCCACATTGGCCCATTTTAACTTCTTTCCTCTTGTCTCAAACATTGGCAGCGGTAGATAACAAAGGCCCCAGTGAAGTCAGAGTTTGGCTCGTCTGCATGAGCAGATCCACGTCCTCAATGTGTGACAGCCATACGAGGCCATAGAGCCCACTGGTTCCACTGTACCAAAGAACAAGACAAATCATCCTCCTCACATTTCTATGTGGAGGGAAAATAAGCTAATTGAGTTCTAGACCAATTAGTATTTCTCCCACACAGAACATGTGGAAAAGCATCACAACACTGTATTAGGATCAGCACTAGTGGGAAAAAAGAGAATAGAGTCCTCACCTCTCCCATTTCAAGTCAAGGAAAGCCTAGAAGCCATGGTTGCTACACAATACTCAGCGATATACCCCAGTGATAGACTTTCTCTCCAACACAAACACCCCAGCCCCAAGACAACCCCACCGCCAGCCAAGCAGCCCTATGTAAAGTGAAACTGGTACGGATAGGGAGAGAACAATAGGATTATAAAGCCACAAGATGTGATTTGAGTGGCGCCCAAAGTCAGTGTGAACTGTGGGATTCTCACCAATTGTTCCCTTTTAAATATCCACCTCTTGGATGAGTGTGAGGAATTTCCAAACCAGGAGTGTGATCTCACCAGAGAGAGGGAGAGAGCGAGAAAGAGAAAGGTTGATGATGGTGATGATGCTTTGGGGACATGACGTTAAGCTCGAAAAACGTTGGGCGTTGAAGACCTTCTTTCTCATCTTTCAGAAGCTTTTTAAGGCGCCGAGGGCTCTAGCGCTGCGGCTCTAACTAAGGTGCAGGGGAGTAGAGGGTCTAGGTTGAGGCTGTTAGCGGGGATACAGTGGAAGGATCTGTAAAAGCAGTGGGACTAGTGGCGTGCCTGTCACGCCCTGGCCCTGGCCATAGAGAGGCTTTTATTCTCTATTTTGGTTAGGCCAGGGTGTGACTAGGGTGGGCATTCTAGTTTCTTTATTTCTATGTTTTCTATTTCGTTGTGTTTGGCCGGGTGTGGTTCTCAATCAGAGGCAGCTGTCTATCGTTGTCTCTGATTGAGAACCATACTTAGGTATCCCTTTTTCCCACCTGTCTTTGTGGGAAGTTGACTTTGTTTAGGGCACATAGCCTTTAGCTTCACGGTTTGTTTTTGTAGTGTTTATTGTTTTGTTCGGCGTCATTTTTATTAATAAAAAGGGAAATGTACGCTCACCACGCTGCACCTTGGTCCTCTTCTTTTAACGGCCATGACAGAACTTCCCACCATAAACGGACCAAGCAGCGTGGAAAAAAGGAGGAATGGACATGGGATGACATCCTGGACGGCAAGGGATCCTGGACATGGGAGGAGATCCTGGCCGGAAGGGATCGCCTTCCATGGGAACAGGTGGAAGCATTAAGGAAGGCGGAGGCAGCGACGAAAGCAGAGCGGCAGCGTTACGAGGGAACACGGCTGGCAAGGAAGCCCGAGAGGCAGCCCCCAAAACATTTTTTTGGGGGGGGAACACGGGGAGTGTGGCTGAGTCAGGTTGGAGACCTGAGCCAACTCCCCGTGCTTACCGTGGCGAGCGTCGTACTGGTCAGGCACCGTGTTATGCGGTGGAGCACAGTGTCTCCAGTGCGCGTGCACAGCCCGGTGCGCTGCGTTTCAGCTCCCCGAATCAGCCGGGCTAGAGTGGGCATCCAGCCAGGTCAGAGGATGCCGGCTCAGCGCATCTGGCCGCCAGTACGTCTCTACGGCCCGGGATATCCTGCGCCGGCTCTGCGCACTGTGTCTCCGGTGCGTCTGCACAGCCCAGTGCGTCCTGTGCCTGCGCCCCGCATCTGCAGGGCGAAAGTAACCATCCAGCCAGGACGGGTTGTGCAGGCTCTACGCTCAAGACCTCCAGTGCGCCTCCACGGCCCAGTGTATCCTGTGCCTGTCCCCAGAAGGACAGGGCCTCCTGTATGTCTCTCCGCCTGGTGAGTCCTGTGCCTGCGCCCAAAACTAATCCTCCTGTGTGTCTCCCCAGCCTGGTGAGCCCTGTGGCAGCTCCATGTACCAGACTGCTCATACGTCTCCTCCCTCCAGTGATGATCCATGGCACGAAGCCTCCAGTGATGATCCATGGCAAGAAGCCTCCAGTGATGATCCATGGCAAGAAGCCTCCAGTGATGATCCATGGCAAGAAGCCTCCAGTGATGATCCATGGCAAGACGCCTCCAGTGATGATCCATGGCAAGAAGCCTCCAGTGATGATCCATGGCACGAAGCCTCCAGTGATTATCCATGGCAAGAGGCCTCCAGTGATTATCCATGGCACGAAGCCTCCAGTGAGGAGTCATGGCACGAAGCCTCCAACGAAGGCCTCCAGTCCGGAGCCTCCAGCGAAGGCCTCCAGTCCGGAGCCTCCAGCGACGTTCTCCAGTCCAGAGCCTCTAGCGACGGCCTCCAGTCCGGAGCCTCCAGCGACGGCCACCAGTCCGGAGCCTCCAACGACGGCCTCCAGTCCGGAGCCTCCAGCGACGTCCTTCAGTCCGGAGCCTCCAACGACAGCCTCCAGTCCGAAGCCTTCAGCGACGGCCTCCAGTCCGGAGCCTCTAGCGACGGCCTCCAGTCCGGAGGCTCCAGCGACGTTCTCCAGTCCGGAGCCTCCTGCGACGTTCTCCAGTCCGGAGCCTCCAGCGAGGGTGCCCAGTCCGGGGGCCGCAACGAGGGTTCCCAGTCCGGGGCCCGCAACCAGGGTGCCCAGTCCGGGGCCCGCAACGAGGGTGCCCAGTCCGGGGCCGGCAACGAGGGTGCCCAGTCCGGGGCCCGCAACGAGGGTGCCCAGTCCGGGGTCGGCGGCGAGGGTGCCCAGTCCGGGGTCGGCGGCGAGGGTGCCCAGTCCGGGGTCGGCGGCGAGGGTCCCCGCACCAGAGGCGCTACCAAAGTGGGGGGAGCCAGAGGTGGAGAGGGGTCTACGTTCCGCACCAGAGCCGCCGCCATAAAGGAAGCCGACCCGGACACTCCCCTTTAGAGTCAGGTTTTGCGGCCGGAGTCCGCACCTTTGGGGGGGGTACTGTCACGCCCTGGCCATAGAGAGGCTTTTATTCTCTATTTTGGTTAGGCCAGGGTGTGACTAGGGTGGGCATTCTAGTTTCTTTATTTCTATGTTTTCTATTTCGTTGTGTTTGTGTGGTTCTCAATCAGAGGCAGCTGTCTATCGTTGTCTCTGATTGAGAACCATACTTAGGTAGCCCTTTTTTCCACCTGTCTTGGTGGGAAGTTAACTTTGTTTGATGGCACATTGCCTTAAGCTTCACGGTTTGTTTTGGTATTGGTTATTGTTTTGTTGGCGACATCTACTATTAAAAGTATGTATGCTCACCACGCTGCGCTTTGGTCCACTTCTTACAACGGCCGTGACAGAACTTCCCACCAACAACGTACCAAGCAGCGTGTAAGGAGGAGCAGCGTGTCCAGGATTCTTGGACTTGGGAGGAGATCCTGGACGGTAAGGGACCCTGGAGGCAGGCTGGTGTCTCCAGTGCGCGTGCACAGCCCGGTGCGCTACCTTTCAGCTCACCGAATCGGCCGGGCTAGAGTGGGCATCCAGCCAGGTCGGAGGATGCCGGCTCAGCGCATCTGGCCGCCAGTACGTCTCTACGGCCCGGGATATCCTGCGCCGGCTCTGCGCACTGTGTCTCCGGTGCGTCTGCACAGCCCAGTGCATCCTGTGCCTGCGCCCCGCATCTGCAGGGCGAAAATAACCATCCAGCCAGGACGGGTTGTGCAGGCTCTACGCTCAAGACCTCCAGTGCGCCTCCACGGCCCAGTGTATCTGGTGCCTCTGCCTAGGACAGGGCCTCCTGTATGTCTCTCCAGCCTGGTGAGCCCTGTGGCAGCTCAACGTACCAGACTGCCCATACGTCTCCTCCCTCCAGTGATGATCCATGGCAAGAAGCCTCCAGTGATGATCCATGGCACAAAGCCTCCAGTGATGATCCATGGCAAGAAGCCTCCAGTGAGGATCCATGGCACAAAGCCTCTAGTGATGATCCATGGCAAAAAGCCTCCAGTGATGATCCATGGCACGAAGCCTCCAGTGATGATCCATGGCAAGAAGCCTCCAGTGATGATCCATGGCACGAAGCCTCCAGTGATGATCCATGGCAAGAAGCCTCCAGTGATGATCCATGGCACGAAGCCTCCAGTGATGATCCATGGCAAGAAGCCTCCAGTGATGATCCATGGCAAGAAGCCTCCAGTGATGATCCATGGCAAGACGCCTCCAGTGATGATCCATGGCAAGAAGCCTCCAGTGATGATCCATGGCACGAAGCCTCCAGTGATTATCCATGGCAAGAGGCCTCCAGTGATGATCCATGGCAAGAAGCCTCCAGTGATGATCCATGGCACGAAGCCTCCAGTGATTATCCATGGCAAGAGGCCTCCAGTGATTATCCATGGCACGAAGCCTCCAGTGAGGAGTCATGGCACGAAGCCTCCAACGAAGGCCTCCAGTCCGGAGCCTCCAGCGAAGGCCTCCAGTCCGGAGCCTCCAGCGACGTTCTCCAGTCCGGAGCCTCTAGCGACGGCCTCCAGTCCGGAGCCTCCAGCGACGGCCACCAGTCCGGAGCCTCCAACGACGGCCTCCAGTCCGGAGCCTCCAGCGACGTCCTCCAGTCCGGAGCCTCCAACGACAGCCTCCAGTCCGGAGCCTTCAGCGACGGCCTCCAGTCCGGAGCCTCTAGCGACGGCCTCCAGTCCGGAGGCTCCAGCGACGTTCTCCAGTCCGGAGCCTCCAGCGACGTTCTCCAGTCCGGAGCCTCCTGCGACGTTCTCCAGTCCGGAGCCTCCAGCGAGGGTGCCCAGTCCGGGGCCCGCAACGAGGGTTCCCAGTCCGGGGCCCGCAACCAGGGTGCCCAGTCCGGGGCCCCCAACGAGGGTGCCCAGTCCGGGGCCGGCAACGAGGGTACCCAGTCCGGGGCCCGCAACGAGGGTGCCCAGTCCGGGGTCGGCGGCGAGGGTGCCCAGTCCGGGGTCGGCGGCGAGGGTCCCCGCACCAGAGGTGCTACCAAAGTGGGGGGAGCCAGAGGTGGAGAGGGGTCTACGTTCCGCACCAGAGCCGCCGCCATAAAGGAAGCCGACCCGGACACTCCCCTTTAGAGTCAGGTTTTGCGGCCGGAGTCCGCACCTTTGGGGGGGGTACTGTCACGCCCTGGCCATAGAGAGGCTTTTATTCTCTATTTTGGTTAGGCCAGGGTGTGACTAGGGTGGGCATTCTAGTTTCTTTATTTCTATGTTTTCTATTTCGTTGTGTTTGTGTGGTTCTCAATCAGAGGCAGCTGTCTATCGTTGTCTCTGATTGAGAACCATACTTAGGTAGCCCTTTTTTCCACCTGTCTTGGTGGGAAGTTGACTTTGTTTAGGACACATTGCCTTTAGCTTCATGGTTTGTTTTTGTAGTGTTTATTGTTTTGTTCGGCGTCATTTTTATTAATAAAAAGGGAAATGTACGCTCACCACGCTGCACCTTGGTCCTCTTCTTTTAACGGCCTGGACAGTGCCACGGTCCATATAGGATCAGTACAGTTCAGTTAAGAAAGGGATGAGGACAGAGAGAGAGTAGGAGGTGTGTGTGTGTGTGTGAGAGAGAGAGAGAGAGATAGAGTCACAGGATGGAATAGGGAGAAAGAGAGTGATATAGAGTGATAAAGAGTGACAGACAGAAAGAGAGAAAATAAGATGGTGAGGGAAAGAAGGGGGTAAAAGACTGAAATCAAGGGAGAGTGTTATAGAGAGAAACCAAACGAGTGAGCAACCAAGAGGGAAGCTCAAGTCCAGATTCCCCCAGGCCCACTGAATTTCCTCTCTTTCTTCTTTCCCTAGTTTTCATGGTCCTCTCCCCTCTTCTCCCTCCCAGGTTCACACAGCTGTTTAGAGGGCTGGGGGCCGGGGGCCACTTCTTCTCCTGTACAGAGATGAAACGCTGTGCCGCTCTAAGCAACCCTGCAGGTAGGCCTGCTAAAGCCATCGGCTCTGCTCTGTCCGCTCTCTCTGTCTGCCCAATGCTAAGAAAGAAAAAAAAAGAGAGGAGTGGGAGGGAGGGAGGGAGGGAGGGAAGAAAGATGCGAGAGCGGGGGGGGCAGACAGAATAAGATTAGATGGAGGGATGGTGGGAGGGAGGGGGAGGACAGAGAGTGAGAGGGAATGGAGGGATGGATGGAAGGAGAGAGGGAACGGAGGGATGGATGGAAGGAGAGAGGGAATGGAGGGGATAGAAGGAAGGAGAGAGGGAACAGAAGGGATAGAAGGAAGGAGAGAGGGATTGGAGGGATAGAAGGAAGGAGAGAGGGAATGGAGAGGATAGAAGGAAGGAGAGAGGGATTGGAGGGGATAGAAGGAAGGAGAGAGGGAACGGAGGGGATAGAAGGAAGGAGAGAGGGAACGGAGGGGATAGAAGGAAGGAGAGAGGGAATGGAGGGGATAGAAAGAAGGAGAGAGGGAACGGAGGGGATAGAAGGAAGGAGAGAGGGAATGGAGGGGATAGAAGGAAGGAGAGAGGGAACGGAGGGGATAGAAGGAAGGAGAGAGGGAATGGAGGGGATAGAAGGAAGGAGAGAGGGAATGGAGGGGATAGAAGGAAGGAGAGAGGGATTGGAGGGGATAGAAGGAAGGAGAGAGGGAACGGAGGGGATAGAAGGAAGGAGAGAGGGATTGGAGGGGATAGAAGGAAGGAGAGAGGGAACAGAGGGGATAGAAGGAAGGAGAGAGGGAATGGAGGGGATAGAAGGAAGGAGAGAGGGATTGGAGGGGATAGAAGGAAGGAGAGAGGGAACGGAGGGGATAGAAGGAAGGAGAGAGGGAACGGAGGGGATAGAAGGAAGGAGAGAGGGATTGGAGGGGATAGAAGGAAGGAGAGAGGGATTGGAGGGGATAGAAGGAAGGAGAGAGGGAACGGAGGGGATAGAAGGAAGGAGAGAGGGAAGGGAGGGGATAGAAGGAAGGAGAGAGGGAACGGAGGGGATAGAAGGAAGGAGAGAGGGAATGGAGGGGATAGAAGGAAGGAGAGAGGGATCGGAGGGGATAGAAGGAAGGAGAGAGGGATTGGAGGGGATAGAAGGAAGGAGAGAGGGATTGGAGGGGATAGAAGGAAGGAGAGAGGGATTGGAGGGGATAGAAGGAAGGAGAGAGGGAACGGAGGGGATAGAAGGAAGGAGAGAGGGAATGGAGGGGATAGAAGGAAGGAGAGAGGGATTGGAGGGGATAGAAGGAAGGAGAGAGGGATTGGAGGGGATAGAAGGAAGGAGAGAGGGATTGGAGGGGATAGAAGGAAGGAGAGAGGGAATGGAGGGGATAGAAGGAAGGAGAGAGGGAATGGAGGGGATAGAAGGAAGGAGAGAGGGAATGGAGGGGATAGAAGGAAGGAGAGAGGGAATGGAGGGGATAGAAGGAAGGAGAGAGGGAATGGAGGGGATAGAAGGAAGGAGAGAGGGAACGGAGGGGATAGAAGGAAGGAGAGAGGGAGTGAACGGGTCAGAGATGAGGATGCACAATACCAGGAATGATGTCTGCTTTTATTGACTTTGTTAAACCGTTTTCAATGCTACTTCCTATGTGTTTACAAGACTGTAAATCACAGTGCATACGGGGGGACCGCAGCGATGAAGTTAAGGAAAACATCCCAGTCATGGGGGAGAAGAGAGGACCGAGCGCTGAGCCAACTGCAACTGTCTACCTCATTGTCAGCACCTAACTCCACCTCCACCTCCACCTCCACCTCCACCTCCACCTAACCCCACCTCCACCTAACCCCACCTCCACCTAACCCCACCTACACCTATCCCCACCTCCACCTAACTCCACCTCCACCTAACTCCACCTCCACCTAACTCCACCTCCACCTAACTCAACCTCCACCTAATCCCACCTCCACCTAACCCCACCTAACTCCACCTAACTCCACCTAACTCCACCTCCACCTAACTCCACCTCCACCTAACTCAACCTCCACCTAATCCCACCTCCACCTAACCCCACCTAACTCCACCTAACTCCACCTAATCCCACCTCCACCTAACCCCACCTAACTCCACCTAACTCCACCTAATCCCACCTCCACCTAACCCCACCTAACTCCACCTAACTCCACCTAATCCCACCTCCACCTAACCCCACCTCCACCTAACTCCACCTCCACCTAACTCCACCTCCACCTAATCCCACCTCCACCTAACCCCACCTAACTCCACCTAACTCCACCTAATCCCACCTCCACCTAACCCCACCTAACTCCACCTAACTCCACCTAATCCCACCTCCACCTAACCCCACCTCCACCTAACCCCACCTCCACCTAACTCCACCTCCACCTAACTCCACCTCCACCTAACTCCACCTCCACCTAACTCCACCTCCACCTAATCCCACCTCCACCTAACTCCACCTCCACCTAACCCCACCTAACTCCACCTAACTCCACCTAACCCCACCTCCACCTAACCCCACCTAACTCCACCTAACTCCACCTCCACCTAATCCCACCTCCACCTAACTCCACCTCCACCTAATCCCACCTCCACCTAATCCCACCTCCACCTAACTCCACCTCCACCTAACCCCACCTCCACCTAACCCCACCTCCACCTAACCCCACCTAACCCCACCTCCACCTAACCCCACCTCCACCTCCACCTAACCCCACCTCCACTTAACTCCACCTCCACCTAACCCCACCTAACCCCACCTAACTCCACCTCCACCTAACTCCACCTCCACCTAACCCCACCTAACCCCACCTAACTCCACCTCCACCTAACTCCACCTCCACCTAACTCCACCTCCACCTAACCCCACCTCCACCACCACCTAACCCCACCTCCACCTAACTCCACCTCCACCTCCACCTAACCCCACCTCCACCTAACCCCACCTCCACCTAACCCCACCTACACCTAACCCCACCTACACCTAACCCCACCTCCACCTAACCCCACCTAACTCCACCTAACCCCACCTAACTCCACCTCCACCTAACCCCACCTCCACCTAATCCCACCTCCACCTAACCCCACCTAACTCCACCTACACCTAACCCCACCTAATCCCACCTCCACCTAACCCCACCTACACCTAACCCCACCTAACCCCACCTCCACCTAACCCCACCTCCACTTAACTCCACCGAACCCCACCTCCACCTAACCCCACCTCCACTTAACTCCACCGAACCCCACCTACACCTAACCCCACCTAACTCCACCTCCACTTAACTCCACCTCCACCTAACCCCACCTCCACTTAACTCCACCTCCACCTAACCCCACCTCCACTTAACTCCACCTCCACCTAACCCCACCTCCACTTAACTCCACCTCCACCTAACCCCACCTCCACTTAACTCCACCTCCACCTAACCCCACCTCCACTTAACTCCACCTCCACCTAACTCCACCTCCACTTAACTCCACCTCCACCTAACCCCACCTAACCCCACCTCCACTTAACTCCACCTCCACCTAACCCCACCTCCACTTAACTCCACCTCCACCTAACCCCACCTCCACTTAACTCCACCTCCACCTAACCCCACCTCCACTTAACTCCACCTCCACCTAACCCCACCTCCACTTAACTCCACCTCCACCTAACCCCACCTCCACTTAACTCCACCTCCACCTAACCCCACCTCCACTTAACTCCACCTCCACCTAACCCCACCTCCACTTAACTCCACCTCCACCTAACCCCACCTCCACTTAACTCCACCTCCACCTAACCCCACCTCCACCTAACTCCACCTCCACCTAACCCCACTTAACTCCACCTCCACCTAACCCCACCTCCACTTAACTCCACCTCCACCTAACCCCACCTCCACCTAACTCCACCTCCACCTAACCCCACCTCCACTTAACTCCACCTCCACCTAACCCCACCTCCACCTCTCCATCTCCAATAAGGAGTTTCCTTCTGGATCGTTCTTGCATTCTGTCTTTTCATCCATGGTTGAAAGATGTAGAAGAGAAGGAGACTCCAAGCTATGTTGCCCAAACAACAATTCTGAAGTGTCCTAAACTGTTCTTTTAGGCTGAGCCATAGCTCAACTGCTATTTGAGGTGAATAGATTTGTTTTATGGTGAAGAGGGTAGCCGGGTACCTTATACCCCTTCATCACCTGTAAGCACCAGGGCAATGTTACAGATTTCAGACAGTCGTTTCAGACAGTCGTTTCAGACAGTCCAAAACCCATTCAAACTCTCAACTCCTGTTTAACACTAATAAATACTTCAGCCTGATGGCAGTGAGTGAGTTGGAGTCGTTTGGTGAGATCGTACAACTCATTTTCCAAATTTTCTGAGGCAGTGGGACTGACTGGCTCTCGCCCCCTCCTCCTCCTCCCCCCAAATGGGAACTGTGTGTGTGTGTATGTGTGTGCGTGTGTGTGTGTGTGCGTGTGTGTGCGTTTGTGAACGGTAATCTCCAGGAGATTATCTCACTCTAATAGACCCTCAGAGTACCAGAAACACTATTAGTCTCTCTCTCTCTCTCTCTCTCTCTCTCTCTCTCTCTCTCTCTCTCTCTCTCTCTCTCTCTCTCTCTCTCTCTCTCTCTCTCTCTCTCTCTCTCTCTCTCTCTCTCTCTCTCTCTCTCTCTCTCTCTCTCTCTCTCTCTCTCTCTCTCTCTCTCTCGAAGTAAAGGCCAAATATTTACTAGACTTCTTAACGCTTTTTCTTCATGGCTGATATAAGATTGGAGGAGTCTTCTAGCAAAGGGAACAGTATGGTCTCCCTTTTCTCACTATTTCTACAGTAAATCTATTGTCACACGTTTTCAATGCAGCTACGCAACAGCTATTCTTACCTATTGGTAGGTCTATATTGTTAAGCTGTTACTGTTGTTACATTTGTAAATAAGCTATAACCATGTTACAGTGGCACTGGTGCAAACAAGCTGTAACCCTGTTACAGTGGTACTGGTGTAAACAAGCTGTAACCCTGTTACAGTGGTACTGGTGTAAACAAGCTGTAACCCTGTTACAGTGGCACTGGTGTAAACAAGCTGTAACCCTGTTACAGTGGCACTGGTGTAAACTAGCTGTAACCCTGTTACAGTGGCACTGGTGTACACAAGCTGTAACCCTGTTACAGTGGCACTGGTGTAAACAAGCTGTAACCATGTTACAGTGGCACTGGTGTAAACAAGCTGTAACCCTGTTACAGTGGTACTGGTGTAAACAAGCTGTAACCATGTTACAGTGGTACTGGTGTAAACAAGCTGTAACCCTGTTACAGTGGCACTGTTCCATACTGAGTTACCACCAGGTGAAAACATTGGTGCGGTCACAGGCATATCTGCGGTTTACACCGTTGCAATAACAGACAGCTGCAACATAATTATAACACATCTGAGCTCTGGAGCAGTGGAATGGGCTTCTTCTCCTCTCACAGTGCGGTTCAGGAAACCACAGTGGCTGGTGGCGAATGACAGTCCAGACCAGCAGATGACACTGACAAGTCCCCAAATTCCCAAATGTTCTTCTTTTTCCACATTGGGAACGTTCTCTCTCTCTCTCTCTCTGTCATTCTGTCTTTTTTTCCCCTCATTCTCTATGGTGTCTACCTTTCCACTGCCCCTGCCTCATGGCACGGTGTATTTTTATGTCTTGCATTAGGCTTGGGGAATAATACCTCTGAGTGAATGGGAGTCTGCAGGCTGCAGTCTTGGGGCCTTTTCAGACATTCAGTCACTACTCTTCTAAGAATAACCGACGTGCTCTCTTGCCAAAGTTGCTCTCTTTTTCTCCTCCTTTCTTCTTCTTTACAGCCTCTAGTGATGCTGTCTTCTGTGGCACGCTGATACCAAGGCTTTGTATTAGTAGCCGACGAAGCCGAGGTCCAAATGTGAAAAGCAGCACAGGCTATGGGGACTAGGCTAACACGGAGGTGAAATACAACAGTCAGAGTCTTGAGGAACAAGGGGTAATGTTTGGAGATGTTCCAGCGCCTAGCCTCGACTACAACTCCTCTCGAACTCGTTATAGGCCAGAACCCCTGGTCACTTGAGACGAGGAGAAGTATTAGGCGGCGGTTGGATCGAATAAAAACGATGAGTTTTTAGAGAATGGAATATGTTTCAGGCGGCGGCTGAGGTAGAAGTCTGGAGTTTTACACAAACATGTCTGACAAATCACCTCTCCTAAATGTCATTTGGGTTTCATTTGTCCTCGGGGGGGGGGGGGAGAATTGTTCAGAAATTGCTGGTAGCTGTTGGATGATGATGTTATGAGAGCCAGAGTCAAAGAAGTCTGTCCACTGTGCTTGAGTAGACAACCAAGAGAGAGAGAGAGAGAGAGAGAGAGAGAGAGAGAGAGAGAGAGAGAGAGAGAGAGAGAGAGAGAGAGAGAGTAGGGATGAATAACTCTAACTTTGTACACTTTAGTAGAGCAAGCTGGGCTGGGTATAGAATCTACGGTACACTGCAGGCCATGCCAACATTCCTGAGCCACGGGCTGAACAGTGTAGGAGGCAGACAGTTGGATAAGGAAGAAGACTCGTACTGTACAGTACACAGACCCACCTAGTAGAACACTCTAGAGGTTCTAGAATGGCAGTAAAGCTCCTTCTTCTCAGAGCAGAAACAGCCTTTGTCCCAAATGGCACCCTATTCCCTTTATAGTGCACTTTTTTTTAAAGCAGTGCACTACATAGGGAATACGGTGCCATTTGAGATGAATCCACTGTTTCTGATGGACAGAATTTTATTCATTTGAATTTGAGTAATTTGTCCGTGTATGTAACCTGCTCGCCTCATACAGTATATACCAGACAGTCAGAGGAAGGCCCTAAAAATGGTCAAAAACTCCAGCCACCCTAGTCATAGACTATTTTCTCTGCTGCCACACGGCAAGCGGTACCGGAGCGCCAAGTCTAGGTCCTGTAATCAGATTGCAGTATCTGTAATCTGATTCCAATATCTTTGCTGGTGAAGTAACTGATTACAGTTTTTTTTGTAATCAGATTTCAGATGTAGGATCTTAATATGAGCCAGTTTGCTACAGCAGGGTAATAATCCTGCAGCAACAGGAAATGTGAATTATTATGTGGATTATAATTCATGGACATTTTGTAGGGGTTGATACATTTTTCGGAATGGAAAATGAAGTCTGACGTTTCAAGGAAGAAGTAGCAAACTTCAGAAGCCTTTTTAAACCTCAAATACACTGCGAGTTGAATGCCCTGCATTGCAGGAAAGTTATCCTGCAACAGGGTGATCCAACATCTGTATATGTAACTGATACATGTAACTGATACATGTAATGAGTTACTCCTCAACCCTGGTGACCTGGTCCCAGATCTGTTTGTGCTGCCTTGCCAACTTGCATTGAATTGGCAAGACAGCGATAACAGATCTGGGACCATGCTAGCATGTATCATTGAACATTCTTTGGAAGTATTATGATATATAGGCCATGGTAGACCACACTCTCCTGAGAGCATACTCCAGTGCCACAATGAGCAATCGAGTTGTCCATCAGTGTTTCATAGACTTTGTCCCAAATGGCACCCTGTTCCCTATGTAGCGCACTACTTTTGACGAGAGCCCTATGGTCCCTGGTTGAAAGTAGTGGACTATATAGGGAATAGGGTGCATTTGGGAGTCAGGCACTGAGTTGGAAAACCCAGCCCAGGAACAAAGTGGCTGAAGCGTTCCAGGTGGCAAACTCTGTTGTTGCAGTATCCCTCTGGAACTAATAAGGCAGGTACATTTCCACCCTCTAAATCGCTAACATTGGCCGGAATGACTGATTTACTGCAAAGAATTTGACTGAAATTCAGATAATTATACTTTGACACTTGAACAGCTGTTGAGCTTGTTGAGCTGTTGAGCTTGTTGAGCTGTTGAGCTGTTGAGCTTGTTGAGCTGTTGAGCTTGTTGAGCTGTTGAGCTTGTTGAGCTGTTGAGCTTGTTGAGCTTGTTGAGCTGTTGAGCTTGTTGAGCTGTTGAGCGTACAACAGGTTCCCACATTATTCACAGGTCTAAGGAGAAAGCAGGTCTAAAAGAAGAGAGTAAAGGACTTGTGATTGGTCCTTTTCTGACAAGTTACAGTAGAGCATTTTTTTATTGGTATGGAGATTAGCATGTTATGATGCCAACCATGTTGAAAGAAGTTAAATGGGTCTGTCTAGAAGTGACCTGAGGTGTTATAGTTCTTAGGGGATGTACTTGGTTTTCTGGGGTTTCCTAAAACACTATTACTTTGTTATAAACTTGTTATAAACTTTGTTCTTACCATACAGTGTACACTACCGTTCAAACGTTTGGGGTCACTTAGAAATGTCCTTGTTTTTTAAAGAAAAGCACATTTTTTGTCCATTAAAAGAACATCAAATTGATCAGAAATACAGTGTGGACATTGTTAATGTTGTAAATGACTATTGTAGCTGGAAACGGTTGATTTTTATTTATTTTTTTCCTTCAAATTTTACCCCTTTTTCTCACCAATATTTGTGGTATCCAATCGCTACTAATTACTATCTTGTTTCATCGCTACAACTCCCGTACGGGCTCGGGAGAGACGAAGGTCGAAAGTCATGCGTCCTCCGAAGCACAACCCAACCAAGCCGCACTGCTTCTTAACACAACGCGCAAACCCAGAGACTCTGGTGGCACATCTAGCGCTGCGATGCAGTGCCCTAGACCACTGCGCCACCCGGGAGGCCCTGAAACGGTTGATTTTTAATGGAATATCTACATACAGTAGGCATACAGAGGCCCATTATCAGCAACCATCACTCCTGTGTTCCAATGGCACATTGTGTTAGCTAATCAAAGTTTATCATTTTAAAAGGCTAATTGATCATTAGAAAACCATTTTACAATTATGATAGCACAAAACTGTTGTACTAATTAAAGAAGCAATGAAACGGGCCTTCTTGTTACGAATCCCGCCGAAGATGGTGCCTCTTCCCGTTCGGGCGGCGCTCGGCGGTCGTCGTCTCCGGCCTACTAGCTGCCACCGATCCCCTTTTCTGTTTCATTTAGTTTTGTCTGATTTGTTGCACCTGTTTTGTGTTTAGGTTCATTGTGGGCTATTTAAACCCAGTTGGCCCGCCGACTTTTGTGCGGGCTTGTTTTTCTGTTTGTGGTGTCGTATTTTCTTGTGGTGTCTGTTCCATGTGGATTTTGTCCTGTTTGTTTTGGACTGTACTTGACGCGCCCTTGTATGTGTGGCGTAGCCGTCTCGTTATATTCTTTTGGAATATTAAATCCACTTTCTTCTCACTACCCTGCTCTCTGCGCCTGACTCCTTCATCACCACTTTTGGAACTGTGACACTTCTTTAGACTAGTTGAGTATCTGGAGCATCAGCATTTGTGGGTTCGATTACAGGCTCAAAATGGCCAGAAATAAATAACTTTCTTCTGAAACTCGTCAGTCTATTCTTGTTCTGAGAAATGAAGGCTATTCCATGCGAGAAATTGCCAAGAAACTGAAGATCTCGTACAACGCTGTGTACTACTCCCTTCGCAGAACAGCGCAAACTGGCTCTAACCAGAATAGAAAGAGGAGTGGGAGGCCCTGGTGCACAACTGAGCAAGAGAACAAGTACATTAGAGTGTCTAGTTTGAGAAACAGACACCTCACAAGTCCTCAGCTGGCAGCTTCATTAAATAGTACACGCAAAACACCAGTCTCAATGTCAACAGTGAAGAGTCGACTCGGGGATGCTGGCCTTTGCAAAGAAGGAGTTGCAAAGAAAAAGCCATATCTCAGACTGGCCAATAAAAAAAAAAGATTAAGATGGGCAAAAGAACACAGACACAGGACAAAGGAACAGTGCCTAGAAGGCCAGCATCCCGGAGTCGCCTCATCCCTGTTGAAGTTGAGACTGGTGTTTTGCGAGTACTATTTAATCAACTAGCCTTTTTTTTTTTTTTTTTTTTTTTTTTTTTTTTTATACCCCCTTTTCTCCCCAATTTTCGTGGTATCCAATCGCTAGTAATTACTATCTTGTCTCATCGCTACAACTCCCGTACGGGCTCGGGAGAGACGAAGGTCGAAAGCCATGCGTCCTCCGAAGCACAACCCAACCAAGCCGCACTGCTTCTTTAACACAGCGCGCCTCCAACCCGGAAGCCAGCCGCACCAATGTGTCGGAGGAAACACTGTGCACCTGGCCCCCTTGGCTAGCGCGCACTGCGCCCGGCCCGCCACAGGAGTCGCTGGAGCGCGATAAGACAAGGATATCCCTACCGGCCAAACCCACCCTAACCCGGACGACGCTAGCCCAATTGTGCGTCGCCCCACGGACCTCCCGGTCGCGGCCGGCTGCGACAGAGCCTGGGCGCGAACCCAGAGACTCTGGTGGCGCAGTTAGCACTGCGATGCAGTGCCCTAGACCACTGCGCCACCCGGGAGGCCCAATCAACTAGCCTTTTAAAATTATAAACTTGGATTAGCTAACACAACATGCCATTCGAACACAGGAGTGATGGTTGCTGATAAAGGGACTCTGTACGCCTATGTAGATATTCCATACAAAATCTGCCGTTTCCAGCTACAATAGTCATTTACAACATTAACAATGTCTACAATGTCTAACAATGTCTACACAATTTGATGTTATTTTAATGGATAAAAAAAATTGCTTTTCTTTCAAAAACAAGGACATTTCGAAGTGACTCCAAACTTTTGAACGGTAGTGTAGGTCACCTAACCTGAAGTATGAAACAACCACTAACATGAAGTATGAAACAACCACTGACCTGAAGTATGAAACAACCACTAACCTGCAGTATGAATCAACCACTAACCTGCAGTATGAATCAACCACTAACCTGCAGTATGAATAACCACTAACCTGCAGTATGAAACAACCACTAACCTGCAGTATGAAACAACCACTAACCTGAAGTATGAAACAACCACTAACCTGCACTTTGAAACAACTACTAACCTCCAGTATGAAACAACCTCTAACCTCCAGTATGAAACAACCACTAACCTGCAGTATAACAAATCCACCAATATTCAATATGAAACAACCACTAACTTCCAGTATGAAACAACCACCAACCTCCAGTATGAAACAACCACTAACATACACTATAAAACAACCACTAACCTCCAGTATGAAACATCCTCTAACCTGCAGTATGAAACAACCACTAACCTCCAGTATGAAACAACCACCAATATGCAGTATAAAACAACTACTAACCTGCAGTGTGAAACAACCACTAACCTCCAGGATGAAACAACCTCTAACCTGCAGTATAAAACAACTACTAACCTGCAGTATTTAACAACCACTAACTTGCAGTATGAAACAACCACCAACATGCAGTATGAAACAACCACTAACCTGCAGTGTGAAACAACCACTAACATGCAGTGTGAAACAACCACTAACCTCCAGTATGAAACAACCTCTAACCAGATATATGAAACAACCACTAACCTCCAGTATGAAACAACCAGTCCCCTCCAGTATGAAACAACCTCTAACCTCCAGTATGAAACAACCACTAACCTGCAGTATGACACAACCACTAACCTCCACTATGAAACAACCACCAATATGCAGTATGATCCAACCACCAACCTGCAATATGAAACAACCACTAAAGTCCTGTATAACACAACCACCAACATTCAATATGAAACAACCACTAATCTCCAGAATGAAACAACCACTAAACTGCAGTATGAAACTACCACTAACCTGTAGTATGAAACAACCACTAACCTCCAGTATGAACCAACCTCTACCATGCAGTATGAAACAACCTCTAACCTGCAGTATGAAACAACCACCAACATTCAGTTTGAAACAATCATTAACCTCCAGTACGAAACATCCTCTAACCTGAAGTATGAATCAACCACGAACCTCAAATATGAAACAACCACCAACCTGCAGTATGAAACAACCACAAACTTGCAGTATGAAACAACCACTAACCTGAAGTATGAAAAAAACACTAACCTGCAGTATGAAACAACCTATAACCTTGAGTATGAAACAACCACTAACCTTGAGTATGAAACAACCACTAACCTGCAGTATGAAACAACCACTAACCTGCAGTATGAAACAACCTCTAACCTGCAGTATGAAAAAACCACTAACCTGCAGTATGAAACAACCACTAACCACCAATATGAAACAACCTCTAACCTCCAGTATGAAACAACCTCTAACCTGCAGTATGAAACTACCACTAACCTGCAGTATGAAACAACCACTAACCTGCAGTATGAAACTACCTCTAACCTGCAGTATGAAACAACCACTATCCTGAAGAAAGAAACAACCTCTAACCTGCAGTATGAAACTACCACTAACCTGCAGTATGAAACAACCACTAACCTGCAGTATGAAACAACCACTAACCTGCAGTATGAAACTACCACTAACCTGCAGTATGAAACAAACTCTAACCTGCAGTATGAAACAACCTCTAACCTCCAGTACGAAACAAACTCTAACCTGCAGTATGAAACAACCACTAACCTCCAGTATGAAACAACCAATAACCTGCACTAAACAACCACTAACCTGCACTATGAAACAACCACTGACCTTGAGTATGAAACATCCTCTAACCTGCAATTTGAAACAACCACTAACCTCCAGTATGAAACAATCCCCAATATGCAGTATTAAACAAGCACTAACGTGAGGTATGAAACAACCACTAACATTCAGTATGAAACAACCACTAACCTCCAGTAGGAAACATCCTCTAACCTCCAGTATGAATCAACCACTAACCAGTTTGAAACAACCTCTAACCTGAAGTAAGTAACAACCACTAACCTGCAGTATGAAAAAACCACTAACCTGCAGTATGAAACAACCACTAACCTCCAGTATAACACATCCACCAATATTCAATATGAAACAACCACTAACCTCCAGTATGAACCAACCACTAAACTGCAGTATGAAACAACCACCAACATTCAGTATAAAACAATCACTAACCTCCAGTATAAAACAACCTCTTACCTCCAGTATGAAACAACCTCTAATCTGCAGTATGAAACAACTACTAACCTGCAGTATAAACAACCACTAACCTGAAGTATGAAACAACCACTAACCTCCAGTATGAAACAACCACTAACCTCCAGTGTGAAACAACCACTAACCTGCAGTATGAAACAACCACTAACCTGCAGTATGAAACAACCACTAACCACCAATATGAAACAACCTCTAACCTCCAGTATGAAACAACCTCTAACCTGCAGTATGAAACTACCACTAACCTGCAGTATGAAACAACCACCAACATTCAGTATGAAACTACCACTAACCTGCAGTATGAAACAACCACTAACCTGCAGTATGAAACTACCTCTAACCTGCAGTATGAAACAACCACTAACCTGCAGTATGAAACTACCACTAACCTGCAGTATGAAACAACCACTAACCTGCAGTATGAAACTACCTCTAACCTGCAGTATGAAACAACCACTAACCTGCAGTATGAAACAACCACTAACCTGCAGTATGAAACTACCTCTAACCTGCAGTATGAAAAAACCACTAACCTGCAGTATGAAACAACCACTATCCTGAAGAAAGAAACAACCTCTAACCTGCAGTATGAAACAAACTCTAACCTGCAGTATGAATCAACCTCTAACCTGCAGTATGAAACAACCACTAACCTGAAGAAAGAAACAACCACTAACCTGCAGTATGAAACTACCTCTAACCTCCAGTATGAAACAACCACTAACCTGCAGTATGAAACAACCACTATCCTGAAGAAAGAAACAACCACTAACCTGCAGTATGAAACAACCACTAACCTGCAGTATGAAACAACCACTATCCTGAAGAAAGAAACAACCACTAACCTGCAGTATGAAACTACCTCTAACCTGCAGTATGAAACAACCACTATCCTGAAGAAAGAAACAACCTCTAACCTGCAGTATGAAACTACCTCTAACCTGCAGTATGAAACAACCTCTAACCTGCAGTATGAAACAACCACTAACCTGCAGTATGAAACAACCACTATCCTGAAGAAAGAAACAACCTCTAACCTGCAGTATGAAACTACCTCTAACCTGCAGTATGAAACAACCACTAACCTGCAGTATGAAACAACCTCTAACCTGCAGTATGAAACTACCACTAACCTGCAGTATGAAACAACCTCTAACCTGCAGTATGAAACAACCACTAACTTGCAGTATGAAACAACCACTAACCTGCAGTATGAAACAACCTCTAACCTGCAGTATGAAACAACCACTAACTTGCAGTATGAAACAACCACTAACCTGCAATATGAAACAACCTATAACCTGCAGTATGAAACAACCTCTAACCTGCAGTATTTAACAACCACTAACCTGCAGTATGAAACAACCTCTAACCTGCAGTATGAAACAACCACTAACTTGCAGTATGAAACAACCACTAACCTGCAATATGAAACAACCTATAACCTGCAGTATGAATCAACAACTAACCTGCAGTATGAAACAACCACTAACTTGCAGTATGAAACAACCACTAACCTGCAGTATGAAACAACCTCTAACCTGCAGTTTGAAACAACCACTAACTTGCAGTATGAAAAAACCACTAACCTGCAGTATGAAAAAACCACTAACCTGCAGTATGAAACTACCACTATCCTGAAGAAAGAAACTACCTCTAACCTGCAGTATGAAACAAACTCTAACCTGAAGAAAGAAACAACCTCTAACCTGCAGTATTTAACAACCACTAACCTGCAGTATGAAACAACCTCTAACCTGCAGTATTTAACAACCACTAACCTGCAGTATTTAACAACCACTAACCTGCAGTATGAAAAAACCACTAACCTGCAGTATGAAACTACCACTATCCTGAAGAAAGAAACTACCTCTAACCTGCAGTATGAAACTACCACTAACCTGAAGAAAGAAACAACCTCTAACCTGCAGTATTTAACAACCACTAACCTGCAGTATGAAACAACCTCTAACCTGCAGTATGAAACAACCACTAACTTGCAGTATGAAACTACCTCTAACCTGCAGTATGAAACAACCTCTAACCTGCAGTATGAAACAACCACTAACCTGCAGTATGAAACAACCTCTAACCTGCAGTATGAAACAACCACTAACCTGCAGTATGAAACAACCACTAACCTGCAGTATGAAACAACCACTAACCTGCAGTATGAAACAACCTCTAACCTGCAGTATGAAACAACCACTAACCTGCAGTATGAAACTACCACTAACCTGCAGTATGAAACAACCTCTAACCTGCAGTATGAAACAACCACTAACCTGCAGTATGAAACAACCTCTAACCTGCAGTATGAAACAACCACTAACCTGCAGTATGAAACAACCACTAACCTGCAGTATGAAACAACCTCTAACCTCCAGTATGAAACAACCACTAACCTGAAGAAAGAAACAACCAATAACCTGCACTAAACAACCACTAACCTGCACTATGAAACAACCACTAACCTTGAGTATGAAACATCCTCTAACCTGCAGTTTGAAACAACCACTAACCTCCAGTATGAAACAATCCCCAATATGCAGTATTAAACAAGCACTAACGTGAGGTATGAAACAACCACTAACATTCAGTATGAAACAACCACTAACCTCCAGTAGGAAACATCCTCTAACCTCCAGTATGAATCAACCACTAACCAGTTTGAAACAACCTCTAACCTGAAGTAAGTAACAACCACTAACCTCCTGTATGAAACAACCACCAATATGCAGTATGAAACAACCACTAACCTCCAGTATAACACATCCACCAATATTCAATATGAAACAACCTCTAACCTGCAGTATGAAACAACCACTAACTTGCAGTATGAAACAACCACTAACCTGCAGTATGAAACAACCTCTAACCTGCAGTTTGAAACAACCACTAACTTGCAGTATGAAAAAACCACTAACCTGCAGTATGAAAAAACCACTAACCTGCAGTATGAAACTACCACTATCCTGAAGAAAGAAACTACCTCTAACCTGCAGTATGAAACAAACTCTAACCTGAAGAAAGAAACAACCTCTAACCTGCAGTATTTAACAACCACTAACCTGCAGTATGAAACAACCTCTAACCTGCAGTATTTAACAACCACTAACCTGCAGTATTTAACAACCACTAACCTGCAGTATGAAAAAACCACTAACCTGCAGTATGAAACTACCACTATCCTGAAGAAAGAAACTACCTCTAACCTGCAGTATGAAACTACCACTAACCTGAAGAAAGAAACAACCTCTAACCTGCAGTATTTAACAACCACTAACCTGCAGTATGAAACAACCTCTAACCTGCAGTATGAAACTACCACTAACCTGCAGTATGAAACAACCTCTAACCTGCAGTATGAAACAACCTCTAACCTGCAGTATTTAACAACCACTAACCTGCAGTATGAAACAACCTCTAACCTGCAGTATGAAACAACCACTAACCTGCAGTATGAAACAACCACTAACCTGCAGTATGAAACAACCACTAACCTGCAGTATGAAACAACCTCTAACCTGCAGTATGAAACAACCACTAACCTGCAGTATGAAACTACCACTAACCTGCAGTATGAAACAACCTCTAACCTGCAGTATGAAACAACCACTAACCTGCAGTATGAAACAACCACTAACCTGCAGTATGAAACAACCTCTAACCTGCAGTATGAAACAACCACTAACCTGCAGTATGAAACTACCACTAACCTGCAGTATGAAACAACCTCTAACCTCCAGTATGAAACAACCACTAACCTGAAGAAAGAAACAACCAATAACCTGCACTAAACAACCACTAACCTGCACTATGAAACAACCACTAACCTTGAGTATGAAACATCCTCTAACCTGCAGTTTGAAACAACCACTAACCTCCAGTATGAAACAATCCCCAATATGCAGTATTAAACAAGCACTAACGTGAGGTATGAAACAACCACTAACATTCAGTATGAAACAACCACTAACCTCCAGTAGGAAACATCCTCTAACCTCCAGTATGAATCAACCACTAACCAGTTTGAAACAACCTCTAACCTGAAGTAAGTAACAACCACTAACCTCCTGTATGAAACAACCACCAATATGCAGTATGAAACAACCACTAACCTCCAGTATAACACATCCACCAATATTCAATATGAAACAACCACTAACCTCCAGTATGAACCAACCACTAAACTGCAGTATGAAACAACCACCAACATTCAGTATAAAACAACCTCTAACATGAAGTATGAAACATCCACCAATATGCAGTATGAAACAACCACTAACGTGCAGTATGAATCCACCACTAACCTGCAGTATGAAACAACCACTAACCTCCAGTGTGAAACAACCACTAACATTCAGTATGGTTTCTTGGTTTCTTTGCTAGTCTGTTGTGTGATGCAGTTGGGCCAATATCTACATTATATTACTATTTGTATTTAAACTTTATTTATGGTTTATTGGAAATGAATTAGTTGATTGATTAGTTGACAAATAGCAATTAATAGGTTTGTTTGGGATTGTTCATGTTTTATACTATCAAGAATTGAGCTGAAACATTCATGTTTGATAACTTGTGAAATCGGGATCAATCCCAACACTGGAAGTGGCCTATTAAGGCACAAAGCCTTGTCAATTAATGTTCCTCATATTTGTGAAATACCTCAACATGGTCAAGTGTCAATCAATACATGCCACTTTCAGTCCTCCTCAGCCTGTTACTATCTCCCACCAAAGGCTCCGCCTGCTCTCTGCAAGGATATTGCCTTTCTCGTAAGTGAAAGTATTTAAATGTTGAGGGCAGGAGCCGCTGTATTCTGAAGTAAACCGGACCACAAGAAACACACGTGTGGGAAGTTGACATTGGAGCCGCGCTATATCGACCATCTAACAGCGTTTCTTTGAGGCAAACATCACCAGTGGCTACAAATACATAGAACTATACATTTTGCTACCATTTTTAATTCATATCTATGCAAGATTCAATGTTTTTAAATTATTGAATGGACATGCATCTCCTTACTGTCGCGCGTAAAATATGCATACAAATAGGCTAATCTCCATGCGCGTAATAATTCCATCCCGCCAGTGCATATGGATGTATTACAATTCCACGAAAGCAACCGGGATATACATTATCTCTACTAAGCAACATCAAAGAAGACCTTGAATTCTGCAGAGGAGGGATGACTGACACGAGAGGGAATTGACCTACTTGTGGAATAACAGTGGTCGTTTGATCACAGTGCGATTTCTATCCCTGGGATTTATAATTCTGGATGGCCCCCTGAACGTCTTTAAATCGTCCTGGAACGTTTTATTGTGAATACTGTCAATGAGTGAATGTGAATCCTACCTGGAACATTGGACCGAACCTTCAGTTGTTTCTGGATCTCCATCGTCGGGCTATCAATTTATAAGCTGTAACAGAAGGGAGATAAAATCCAAGCTGAAATTCCCGCTGGGAAGGACTGTTATTTCCCAGAGAACTCATGTGGAATTGGAATAGTGGAATTCATGAAGAAATATTTGACTTATTTCAATATGAGGCTTAGAACATCGAGATTAGGCTACCTGTGAGTTATTATAGTACTGAACTGTTAAGATTTAAGGAATTGGCTATATAGGCCTATACATTTACTTGACATATTTGGAAATGTATATGAAACATAAATATTATTCTTTTTTTCTTTTTTATGTTTCAGGTTACTTCAGTTCTTAGCGCTGTGTTTTTACACACAGGTACGAACTTGCATGCATTTTTATGAAGTTTGCAGAGCAATGGGCATACAATAATATTTCATAGCCCCTTAAAAAGATTTCAGTCCATCAATGCGACTAATTATACCCATTTACAAGCGTTTTTATTCTTATTGATATTAATCCAATTCGTTTGCATATCTGCAGTAAATGTGTAATAACAATGAAAACATTTTATTACGAGCCCTAAGCAGTTGGCAACAAGTCAAACATCTTGAAAAGACGTAAACGCGAGCCTAAAAGGTAATTGTTAAAACATATGGGGATGGCGTATGGCTGAATTGAAAAATAATCGTTAAGGGATATAGCTAAGGGAGATGGGGGTGAAAGATCATTCGTGGTAAAACAACCTATCATAGGCATGTCATCTCGAGTGAGGACAGCGGACTCGCTGCGTGCATCTCCCCAAACACTCACCGTACAAGGGCACTTTTTCTCTTCTGAAAGCCATGTGCCCGCAATTCCCTTTGAAATGCCTATAGCCTAACTCCATATGAAAAGCATATGATTGGTGTTCATTGAAATATATAAATATGTTTTAGTTGGAAAATAACTTGATCTGCTTCTCAGTCCCACTCCCCACCTCCTAATTTCAAGCACCATGTGAACGAGCAGTGCCGGTTGTCTGACCGAATGAGCCGCCGGTTGATTCGGACCTACCAGCTCTACAGCCGGACCAGCGGCAAACATGTCCAGGTTCTGGGCAATAAGAAAGTGAATGCCATGGGCGACGACGGAGCTGTGCACGGTAAGAAAAAAATAAATCACGCCTAGAATGAAACGGGAGCCTTCAAGTAGGCCTAGGTATTTTCGTAATAACTGTAGGATTTAACAGGCCTAGGCCTATTCCAGATTTTGAAATGACCTGTCTACTTATGGACACCTCAATTTACAAGTCATGTAGGCCTATTGGAGAAGAAAAGTAGGTATATTATGAAAGTGTTACCATTTAAAAAGCAAACAGTTCTATTTAGCATGAAGAAGTCTAGGTTTGAGTAAGCGGCGGGAGGGAGAGAATACTTTCGAAATGGATTCTACAGTATTGTTCTGGACTGGGATTCTCGGGAGAAACCCACTCAGAATATCTGGTAAACACATCAGAACTCGTCTTACTTTCTACCTTCTTAACAGTTACTGAGTAGCTTACCCTCTCAGAAGCGGTTGAAAGAAAGAAATATAACTTGCAATTTTCATAACCTTGAGACGCCCTATTTTTTACCCAAAGTCTTTTGAGGCGAATGTGTTTTTGTTTAATTCTGTCCCCCACTGGTCTTTGATGGACACATGTCAATGAATATTCAAATACCGAAATATTTCAATGTTATAAATATACAGTAGCTCTCTCAAGTCCATCCTTTGAACAAAAAATACATTCATTCATATCTGCTTAAACATACCCCCAAAAAGTACGACATTTTTACATTAGATTTAGTGGTTTAAAATATCAGTGACTGATTGACATTTGCCACGAGAATTACAAAAATGTGATAAATGTCATTGATAAAACAGAATTGTTTTAACTCACTTATCCAGAGGGGTGCTGAATGGCCCTTACAGACAATGCATTGTTTTTGGAAGGGTTTGGGTCAACTGCATTTCTGCCAAGTGGAATAATTAGCACAACATTTCTCACTTCATCTCACTTCAACTTCATCGCACTGTTTCATCCACATGAAGTTAACACGTTGTATTTCTCAACAGTGGTGGTCTAGACCTATTCATAGGACTCCTGTGCACTATTTGAAAAAAAGTGCTATCTAGACCCTTAAAAGGTTATTCGGCTGTCCCCATAGGAGAACCCTTTGAAGAACCCTTTTTGGTTGCAGATTGAATCCTTTCGGGTTCCATGTAGAACCCTTTCTACAGAGGTTTCTAGATGGAACCCAAAATGGTTCTACCTGAAACCAAAAGGGCTTATCCTATAGGGACAGATAAAGAAACATTTTTTTCTTAGAGTATAGCCTATGGACAAAGTGTACAATATAGACAGCTGTTTTGATTAAATCTATGTGAGGTTGGGAATTTTTTCTCCCCACAAGGAAAAAATTGTCTGAAATTTAAAGGGAGCAAATTCCTGTCACCAAAGTATTTTTTTTGGTCTGTCTAGCCATCTTTCCACCACAACCATCCATTTCTCCCTATGCCTGCTGCCTGCTTTTTGGAGTGTCATTTAATGAGGAATTTTCATTGCTTTACAACTCAAAGTATGACTCGGTTAATAAAGAGCGGTGAAGTCAGCATCTTCATTTTATCCCCTCTTTTCTCTCTCTGCTCTTCTTTCTTCATCTCCCTCTCCCTCAAACACACACACACACACACCTCGCCTTGGCTCGAGCGTGCATGTCCTAAGTGGGTGTCACTCTTGTAGCAGGCCCAAATCTGACCACTGCTCGGTGCTTTTGTGGCTGTGTCGCTGACCGCTATGTTCTCTCACTCCCTTGTTCCTCCTTCCTCCCCATCATCTAAGTGGAGCGTAGCGCGGCATTTTATAGCCGTTCAATGACAATGGCTCAGTGCGAAGTCAAAGCCACTTGCTACTATTCTAAAAGACTATAGTGTTTTTTGCCAATGTTTCGAATTTAATTTATGTTTGAATGTTTTGCCATATACAATACTTTTCTCCCCGCTGCATGCAAGGTTGATGCCATGATAACGAGTAGTAGAACTCTGCTAAAGTCATTATAATATAATACATAACTTAAGGTTATTAGATCGAGGTTAAATGTAGTCCTCTGAACCAGTCATTGCAATAACTTCACACCCTTTCTGATGTCATCACGTCAATACTACTGGGCCGGCATAGTCTCACAGTCTTCAAGTTCAATTCAGTCTCAAATGATACCGCTATTGGATTATTTTTCACAAGGGTTTTAGCTCAAAGTTACAAATGCATGCATATCGTGTTCACAAAATAGAATAACCTCATAAGCTTGAGAATCATTGTGCATTGTATCTGAGCTGAATAAAGTTAAGAATATGATGTGTTTTATGTTTTTCTAGCCAAACTTGTGGTGGAGACGGACACGTTTGGTAGTCGTATTCGGATCAAAGGAGCAAAGACTGGCTACTACATCTGCATGAACAAGACGGGGAAATTGATTGGCAAGGTAAATATTAGATTTATTTATTAATCCTTTATTTAGGGAAGTCACATTGAAATGTACATCTCTTTTCATGTGAGCCCTGAAGGTCAGTTGAGTTCAATAAGTTCTGTCATCATTTTGACTGTGACCATGAATACAAAGTTTCAGGGAAAAGTTATGTCTGTCCTGTGTAAGGCTCTTCACTTGAGTTATGACCAGAAAAGCCCTTGTAGGGAGTTGGACATGATTTGGAAAGAAACTTGAAGGATTGATAGGACATTTACTTGTCAAAACAATATTTTAACATCCTCAGAGACTGACCCCCTAAATCATTCGGTCATTCTGTCTCTCACCCCCCCCCCCCCCCCCCTCTCTCTCACCAACAGCGGAAGGGTCGCGGCAAAGACTGCATCTTCACAGAGATCGTTCTGGAGAACAACTACACTGCTCTCCAGAACGCTAAATATGAGGGCTGGTACATGGCCTTCACACGCAAAGGAAGGCCCCGCAAGGCCTCCAGGACCAAGCAACACCAGAGGGAGGCCCACTTCATGAAACGCCAGCCCAGGGGCCACCTCCTGGGTGTCACCCAGCCCTTTGATGCCCTCCCCCTCCCTGTGGTCCCCTTCCACCCTCGGAGGACTAAACATACCCATCACCACAGCTCAGGGGCCCACTGAGGAAAGAACAGACGAAGAAGAAGAGAAAGCATAGGGAGGGAGGGGAACACACCAAACAAAAATACCACTACCACATTTCTGCTCCTTGCAAGGTCTCCTTTTGTTATGTTTTGTACTGGATTGTGTCTAAAACAATAACTAGGCTATCTAATCTGCTACGTCAGACCAAGGTTTATTTGTAGGAAAGCGTTTTTATAACCAGAGGACGATTTTAGTGCTCAAGCCCTCGATGAGATTTGAATGAATGAAAGAAAGGACATCGTGGGCTTAGTGATAACCCTACTCAGCTATAAAGAGAGGATGTTATGAGAGAGAAATAATGAATACACATTACATGGCAGCTATCTTTGGATCATCATGTGGTTGCATCAACTAATTAACAGTGAATACATGTAAAACACATTATTTTGCATTTAGGAGGCCATTTTCGTTCATTTTCGTTAGTCTGTTTTCTACATATATGAATATATTTTTAATTGGAAGATTTGTAAAATACTTTTAAATGATGGAGATATTTATTGTAGAGTGTATATTAAAATCACAAAATAATTTTGAGTCAATGCGCCGTTTCTAACCATTTGTCTAGCTGGGTCACTTTGGGGTCCCAAAGGTTCTAACGTTGCCTAAAAAACTGGAGACCCAGATAACTGAGGGGCAATATCTGTGTCAGGCTACTGCAATTCAATGTGCTCAGCGAGTGAGACTTGGGCCTGAATAGCTGGGGCTATGCATTAAAAGCAGATGAGGTCAGCCCACAATTTTGTTTCGAGACAAAGGTTACCACCATGTAGTTGCATTTCTCACGATCACACACCGTAACCCTGTGATCAAATGGGCCCTTTGTGGCCCTCATATAAAAGGACATGTTATACAATAGTGGGTTCGAATAATAACACGAGGAGGGGTCAGTTATCAAAAAGAAGCTAGTCTCACAGGAAGGAGGGAGGGAAGGAGGAAGAGAAAGAGCACCAGGGCTCAGTGTGGCAAAATGTGGCACCGGCTGAAAGAGGGGGAATGGCTGGGAAGAGGCATTCGGGAATGAAAGGACGTGGCAGAAAGAAAACCTCCTCTCTTTCCCAGGAGCAACTGAGCATGACCGGCAGAGGCCAAATGACAGGGGGAAGAAGACCCAGTCGGCCTGGCCACACAACAGAATCGGATGACGGGGAAGAAGACCCGGTAGGCCTGGCTGCACCACAGAATCAGATGACGGCGAAGAAGACCCGGTCAGCCTGGCTGCACAACATAATCAGAGCAGTCCCTCTCTCTCTCTATTCCCTTCCTCTCTCTTTCTCACTGTTTGAAGTCTGGATGTCCTATTGGTTGTTTGCTAAAGGTTGGATTCAAAATATGAGGAATGGTTTTTCAGTATAGCTAAGCGCCAAGCGCCGCCAGCTTTGAGGACTTGCAAACAAATGAACAACTAAAAGCTGTGATCAAAAAGGTTCAATAAATCTGACAGGATAAAAACCCAGAACTTTTAGTGTTATTATTGTTACTCCTATTGAGAAATGAATGGCTATCCTCATGGCTCAATGGCTACTAGGACACATCATGCACTTTAATTGAAGCATTATCCTGCTCTGCCAAATGACAAAAGACAGCAGTGTACGCAAATCACCCTCCAAATGGTCGTTTAATTCCGTGTCCAATATTTTATTTGGACAACACAAAGTCAAAGCAATCCAACAGCCACTCTTGATTTGAGAAATTAGATGAGAAGTATTTTCTCAGATCTTATGCTTTGGTTGGATCTGGTTCCCAAATCCCATGACACATCTCCTCCCCTTTAGGAAGTATGCAAAGCACAATAGTGAGTGACCTGTGGTTTAGTCGCCGTGTATAGCCCTTGTACTGCTCACTTGGTTAGGCACATAGAGTCCCAGAAATGCAAGGAATCACCACTAGGTTAGAGGAATCTATATTTAAATGGAATTGTTCCTTTTTTGCAGCATTGTTTTCTTTTCATGCAGCATCTATGTTTCGTTTTGAACTGCTCTAGGTAAGCTGCTATACAATAACACATTGTGGTAAAAAGTCAATCAGTAAAACTTCACTTTTCATTTCATTCAATCAAACTTTGATGGTCAAACCTCAGTCATATTAGCTTATTTAGATATAATGTCTTGTTACTCAAATCCCTAGAGTTTGATGGTCAAAGTTAGCAAGCATTCAGTCAGATAACGTTTCTCATTGTGGCTCGCCGTGGTACTCGATTTACAAAAGAGACTACAACCTTTTTCCACTTTGCAGTAATTCAGTACTACTGTCATGCAAGAACCTATATTTACAAAGAAGCATACGACTTGTTCACTTCCCAGTAATATAGTGCTTCTGTCATCCAAGCTCCATACCTATCCTTGGCTATCCCCAGTCTTGGGGTTTGCAAGAGGATTTGTTGGAGGACTCTGGGCCAGTAAAGTCACCCCCTGGAGGACAGGGCCAGGCTCAGGGGACCAGTAAGACCTGCTAGTACTGGCTAGCTCGGCCATAATGGCTTTCAGGGTGGCCTACTCTGGGCTGCACAATCATGAGCATAAGGGTATTCAGTTAACACAAATGGGACGTGCTTGTAAGGGCGACCCCGTCGAGAACAGAGTGTGTGTGTTTGTGTGTGTGGAAAGAATAGGGAAAAGGCATTGTGTGTTAAAGTGGTTTACAAGGGAAGGAGACCAAGAATTGTGGGAGGGGGATGGACTCTCTGCGTTTGGAGTATTTTAACAACTAATAGTTTGCATAGTTAAGGGAAAGGAGAGACGTAGAGACAGTTGTTAACAATGTTATGGAATTGTATTCATCTTCAAAGGACAACATCACGTATTAAACCCAATAAGTGTTCGTATCTCGACAACAACGATTCAGAACTTTTTACAGAACAGCAGTGACATTTCTCAAATGTATCTTTTTGACAGAACACTTGTAAGTGTTTTATCAAAAACTAACAAGTTTAAACAAGTAACTATGTTTGTAATTCAGTGTCTCAATTCCACAACCCCCCGCCCCGATCGCAATAAACACAATGGAAAGTATGGACAAGGCACTGCGCAAAATTTTTCCAATATATTCTCCAATATTTACATTGAGAACCAGAAATCAGAGTAGAAAACATACAGGATACTGCATCACCAATGCAAATCAAAAACGACTTGTTTGAGTGACATCCCCTCAGATCCACACTGGGACTTCATTGAGTTTTGCAGTCGACGTCCCCTTCATTGGTTCCCTTCAGTTTCTTTACCTCCCGGAGTAGCTCGTGCTCAAGCGTTAATATCTCCTTGGGCTTCTTGTACTTGAAAGGAAAGACAGAATAGGTAATTACCTCTACAGAAACCCCTTTCCCTTCCATGTACATCCTGTAGTGTAATGTTTGGCCTGAAGTGGGATAACACAGAGGCTCCTTATTCCCTATATAGTGCACTACTTTCGACCAGAGTCGGGCTCAAAAGTAGTGCACTATATAGGGAATAGGGTGCCAATTTTAACAAACACAAGGAATAAGAAATCGAAATAGTACAGAGAAACAGATTATGATAGGTATACACATAAAGTAACGGTCAATCTCTTCATCAGATACTTAGTAGGCTATCCTAATGTTTGTTCTAAGTAATTCAATGATTCCCTTGAGTTTATAGGCGTGTTCTGATACAAGTGAGATGAATACAAAAATATAGTTTCAATCTAGTCTCCAGTATCACCTTATAGTTTAGCCTCAAGTTTGCCTATCAGTCTCTGTATATTGGATATAAGACTTGCAGTGTAAAATCATCCAAGGTGGGATTTGAGAAGTACTGTAGTTGGTTTGTTTGTTGTTGTTGTTGTCAGGAGTACTTACACTGACAATTAACGTGTTATTGGCGTGGGTGAAGTTGAGCGCGGAACTATCCAATGGCAGCTGGCTTCGGTTCAGATCAGGAACATTAAACTTCTTGTAGTACCTGCAAAGGATAACACACCGCAGTGAGAAAAGGGTTTCTTGAAAGCAAGAGATCAATATTTTTGTCAACAGTGCCACCTATAGGAGAGCCAGCCTCACTTACATATGCAGAACTGTAACAAGCACTGACAAAGAAAATAAAGGAAAATATAGGAGGCCTTCTCCATTGTGAAGATGTTACAACTGTATAAATTATATAGACTTTGAATGTGGCATTACTTTTCAGGGACCTGTAGTTAACGATGTCTGAAGTGATATAGGCCTAGCAGTTTATCAGTAGATTTCTAAGGAGGGGAAACATATCAACTGTATGCTTAACTATTAAAGCATTTTGGCATGAGAGTGGAATAGAGGATTCGGATGTTACTTTTTGTTATTTGTTCGTAAGATGCAGCATCGTTGATCAGGCTCCACTGAAATGTTGTAGACCTCTTTGGGGTACGGAAGGTTCCGGACTCTCCACAGGAAACTGGTCTTTGTGTCTTTGCGCATAAATACAGGCTGAGGAAATACAACAGAGCATTGTACTGTTAAATGCATACTGTTTATTGACGATTAATTTAAAAGTGAAATGATGAAAATTAAGTTAATTCCACGATCGTAAAAGCATTAGTTGACACATTTGGATGAGTACTGTTGGTGATAGTGAACTAGAATCAATTAGCAATTTAGATCATGGCCTGAAATATAACAGATGTAAATATTGTATAATACAACTCACGTTTGAACAGTTTTCCTTGATAACATCTGATTCCAAACAGGGTACAGTAGATGGGACTGGCTCTCCGACTTCTATCTCCCATGGTCCCTGTCCCTTCAAGGTGCTTTTTGAACGCCACTTTCGTACTGCAAAGTAAGAATACATGTAAGTAACAACAGCTGAGAGTGGAAATAATATAATGCACAGGAAGCAATGTAGCTAATGCAGGATACTTTTTTAGAAGATGTTGTCTAATCTGAAACAAGTTTACCAATGAGCTCATCTGTTGTCAAGTCATATTCTTCTGCCATTTCTTTCCCATCTGTAAAGAGATAGTGTATCTTCCTTATCCCTGGAAAGAGGTTTGCAAAGCACCAATAGAAATGCATTTAAATGTGAACTAGCTAGCGTTCATCTTTGCTAAACAGATTTGCTAGGCAGAGTGAAGGTTAGTGTTAGTTAGCAGCTAATGCTAGCGAGCTTATAATTGACACTGAAGTCTTACTAGATGAATGCAAGGGTAAATGTTGTGATACAAAACACAATACTGATGATAACTTGTCTACATCTCTCTGTTTCACTCACCATCGTGTATTAAAGCGGTTTTCGTGGATGCTTTTAGGAGAGCTGACCAGCTCTGCACAGCCATATTGCAAAAAACGGACACTTCCTAAAACATCACGTGTAGCCACGGCAACGGAGGTCATCGTGAAACGTATAATTCATTTTCCTTTTTTTAAACTCCATAATCTGTCAAAAACATGTTTACATTTACTCAATAAATAATACATACTTTTTTACAATATTTTCTCGAAAAATATGTAACTTTGTCGTGCAAGAACAAAAAATAGGTCTATAACGAACCGGAAGTTAAATTATTTTTTAAACCATCTGCATTGTCACATTGGTTTGTGTTTTGGTCGTCCAAAGGGGTAAAACATGTATTTTCAAGAGTTTATCGACCAATGATGGTAAATTAGGTTAATAAATATATAACGTAACATATTTCAGTGGAGTGAGTGAATCCCAGCTGTTCAAAACAGTTAAATGGCCGTTGTTGTTTGCTTGCTAGCTAACTTAGCTAGTCAGCTAAAGTTAGCTAGCTAGCCAGTGTCAGCTGTCACATTCTGTTCTATATTTTTCAGGGCTCCCCTTTCCCTGGCGAAATGTCTGCCTACGGAATTATGAAAGCTTTCCCCAAAGTGAAGAGAGCAGGGGCACGTGAGGAAAAGGATGCCCCCGCAGCAAAGAGGAAGTCTGATGAAACTGTACCTGTTACAGGTGTGGGCCGTGTTTGAGAGCATCAAATTCGTAATGCATTTTGTGCAGATTGTGACTGATTGACAGATCTACAAGTAATAATGACTTTATAACGGTAGATCAGTCAGCAGTCGACGTTGAACAAGCCCTGTGTGTGTAAAACTACTTTTTCACAATCCCATTTCAGGGAGTGCTTTCCAGGGCGTCACCTTACAGATATTACCAGCCGAAATTGGGAACGTCAGATCTTCCAGAGACAGATTGTCCAGAATGGAGGCCACACAGAGTTATCTCTGTCACCCATGTAGCAATGGATGACAGTATGGACTGTAACAGGGCTCTCAGGCTGCTCAAAGTGGACAGGCTGCCCTCTGGAGTTTATCTGTTGAAGTGCACCTGGCTTAGCACCTGCATCAGTGAGCAGAGACTGCTGGATACAGCAGACTACAGCCTACTCAACCCAGACAAAGACATGGAAACTACAAAGGACGGCGTCAAAGAAGACGTGCTCAACAGTATCCCACTCCCAGCTACACAGGACATGAAGCAGCCGATTTCTGATGAAACAAAACCAGATGAGTCAACAGAGACTGTAGGTTGACGACCACATAACCATTAACCACAACCCTGTCACTGCATGATGGCTTCTTCTGGCCCTAATCATACACTTCATTACTTCATGTATCCATAGGTCCAAGACACTAAAGATTACTTCAAAGACGAATATGGCATCTCCCAGAGCGATTTGGAGGCTCTGATCAGTGGCTTGCTCCCCAAGGACGAGACCCCCAGTACCGCCACTGCCCCCTCAGACCCCCAACAGAAGCCTCTCAGGGAAGTGGGTGTGTGCCCAGTCCTCCCAGTCCAAGGTTGACAACCACAACAAGCACATCACAGATAAACTGGAGGTGCTGGCCAAGGCCTACACGCTCCAGGGGGACAGATGGAGAGTGCTGGGCTACTCCAAAGCCGTCAACGCCCTCAAGAGCTACCACAAGCCAATCACATCCTATGAGGTAGGTTATTTAGTCCCATATCTGCATAGTTGGTGATTATGGTCGGCCATTTTGTATTTGTGTCAGCATAATTCATTCCTGTCTCTCTATTCGCACTATTGCAAACATTGTGAAATGTGGCTGATAGGTTGGTTGGTTGGTTTACGCAATTGCATCCCTGTTATTGACAAGATGGATGCGTAAATCGTGTATTGATGGATGCATAAATTGATTGCTGCTGGTTCAATTTCAGGTGGCCTGAAAGGAGTCCTTAAAGGCCCAGTGCAGTAAAAATTCTGTTTTACTGTGTTTTGTATCATATTGTACAACAGCCGATGAAGCCATTGAGGAAATGCTTCCTTTTAAATCAATGAAAGCTGCGTGTTGCGTCAAGCTCAAGAATCACGTTCATTCTATCTTGTGAATTGAAATAGTTGATTATTGTTGCATATGGCCTCAGCTATACACTGATGGTTATTTACATAGATTTCTGAAGTCACGAAGCTGCTACTACTAGCTAGCTAGCTACATTGACTGTCTAGCAACTTGTAAAATTAGAGGATAATTTAGTACAACCACTAGTACCTGCAAAAAACTGGGCCAAAGCTATTGTACTTATGCATAATCAATTAATATGTATATTACAGTAGGAAAAATAGAATACAGACACTCTGCTCCTCTCCGCTCTCAAAACAACGTGCTCTGTGTAGCAAGTAAAACGTCACATTGACGAGATGCTGATGGAAAAGCAACTTGACGTGTATAGTGGAGTTAAAGAGTTAAAGTGTGACAATGTGATCAATGTTATTTCCTGATAGTTGCTTCACTTGTTGAAAACACAATCTACATAGGACCTTCTAATCAGCATGTTTTGCATGGTTTGACAAGTTTTTTTTTAATAAGGTTGTGCTGCTGAGTACCGGCGGGCGAGGCCTGGAGGAGGGTAGTGCCCCCCGTTTGAACTTAGAGATTTTTGTGTTTTTTAACACCTAAGACTGCCATTTCTTGCAATATAAATACAAAAATGATAACAATTAAAGTAAGAAAATAAAATATGCTGGCACAGCTTCTCTCTTCCATTCTTTGGGGAAAAACCTGGGTGGAGTTTCAGCTTGGTAAATTAGTTAGTAGACCAGTAACAGAGTTCCAAACCTAGTTTTCTGTTTTCCCTCCCCACTGTGACAGTCCTTGCTAAATTCTTGCTTCAGAAAATTTGTTTTTTGCTTAAAAGCAATTTTTGTTTATTTTTGACCATTTGAATGGAAAACTATTACAGTAAGGTACATCATTTTTATCCAGAAAGATTTGATATTAGTATAAAAATGGCTGCAGTGGGCCTTTTAACTCCATGTAATTGACTAAACCATGCCTAATTTCAGGAGGCCTGTAAGATCCAGGGCATTGGCAAGAAGATGGCTGACAAGGTCATGGAGATCATGGAGAGTGGCACCTCTGTAAGATAGATCACTTGGGAGAGGCAGTGCCAGTACTGGAGATGTTCACCAATATCTGGGGGGCAGGGGCTCAAGACTGCCCAGCTTTGGTACACACAGGTTAGATGTGTCTCTCTGTCTGTGTGTGTCTCTCTTTCTCGCTCTCTGATTTTGCATGCAACACTGCTATGCCTGTGTAAGATTTGTTATTTTTGTATTGTGGAGTGTGCAGTTATTTTAGTGTTTGATAGTGACACAAATCGATTTGACATGAGCTAAAAAATATATATTTTCCATCTTAGGGGTTCCGCACTTTGTAGGACATCCGCACCAAGGCCAATCTGAACCACAACCAAATAATTGGACTCAAACACTACGACGACTTTCTGGACCGGATGCCCAGAGAAGAGGCAGCCGCCATTGAAAAAACGGTAACACATCTCCCTCTTATTGTCTCAAGCACCCACATTAAAGGTCAATCAATGTTGAAATGTAACCTTCTAACATTATATTAGTTATAGACTAAACAGACCTCTTCTTCCTACTTCATCTAGTGGGGTTAAGAGAGTTTCTTTAGAAAAGTGTCTCCAGTCCAGTACTCTAACCCCCTTGCGAACAAGAGATCTTGTGAGGTGAAATGCTACGGGACCTCAAAGCCAAGTTCAGATGTTTTAAGTTTGCCTTGGCCCCTAAGCAGACTGTCAGTCCAGTCCTCCTGACCTGGTCTGTGTGTGATGGAGAAAGCAGACATCCCACTCTCTGTCAGAGTCCTGCCGGCCGCATCCCAACTCACTCTTAGAAACTTGGCGCATCATATGTCAGCAGATACCAGGGCTGTGTTTCATTCCAGAAAGGTGTTTCCTCCCCCCCTGCCTTCGTTCACTCCCTTTCATGGATCTGAGATAACTGGGTGGGTGTAAAGCAAGAACTCATCTAGATTACGCCCATAAAGATAGAGGACTCCTCATGGATATAACCCGTTTTAGCATGGACATTGCCATTGAGGGCTTCCACCACTTTAAAGTAGTCAACTGCGTGAGGAGTCCTGTGAGTTGGGAGCAATCAGCCAATGAAGAAGAAGAAAATGAACTACTTTAAAATGGAGATAGCTCCATGCTGTCGCATGTATGCTCTATGATTCCGCCTTATTGCTTTCATCTGTCCAGTCCTATCAGATCTGCGAAGGGGAGGGAACATAATCCTGGAATGAAACGCGACCCTGGTAACTGGGAGCACCGGGTACAAAGCCAGTTGTTTTCATATAGTATGACTTGGATTTCCCTGTTGCTTTCATGGCTGCCAGATATAAAGTGCAGATTAGAAAGATGACTATAGCATGTGTCCTTTTGACTTGTGGCTTGTCAAGATAATATGTAGTGTCGTCAAAATGTATCTGGCTTGCTTGAATACGGCTAATGCTTACCTGTTGACCGGCAAGCCATTATGAAAATACACCATTTTCTTTTCTAATTTCAAGTAGGTAATATAAATACAACTTGAGGACTTGTCTTGAAGATTCAACACGTGTACATGTTATTTTGAGTCCAAATATGAATGAGAAACAAACCAAACTTTCTGTTATAATGAAGGCCCCTGAGAGAACATTACTGGGGAAAACTTTGAAACATAGTCTAGAACCCATAACCATTCATTATAAATATACAAAGTGGTCCTCCCCACCACTGGTCTGGGATCCAAGCTGAATTGTTCTTTTTCACAGTTGTTTTTTAACTGAGCCAATAGTGAAACACAATTGTGTATCAGAAAAACAATAGGGAAACAGGGATTCAATTTGGATTCCCAGGCTACCCCACCCCACTGCAGATTTGACTGTATTTCAAACAAACAAAATGTCCCTGTCCTGTTGTAAATGTATAGGTAAGAGAGCCCCCACCATATATTGTATCCCAAACAGTAACATTTTTCACTGTATGTGAAACAAAGTTAATTCAGTGTGGTCTAGAGTTGGGCGATTATATGCTTAAATTGAATATTGTGATATTTGACATTGATGATATATCATGATGTGCAAGACTATACTCTAATTGAGCTTTACAAATCAAAACTGTGCCGTTTTATCAGTTAGGCTGTATCAATATGTTGAAAATGTAGTCTAAATGAATGAATTAAGCCTTCTTTTTTTTTGCCATACAATGAATATTTAATGAGAATGTGACTACAATATCGTAAATAAGCACAAAAATGGCCCAGTCTGGAATGAATCAGTCATTAACCCTTTACACTTGTGGGAATTGGCCTATATGGATAGGGCTCAATTGAAATGCTTCTTACAGAAGAAATATGAAAACCACATGCATAACCATGGTAGCAATTGAAAGGGAACAGTTTGGAGTTAATGGGAAAATGATTAGACCAAAGGTGAGCACACAACATTTTACCTGACACAAGACTGAATCCAAATGTAACGCTGTTGATTTTATGTGCATTTTACATTTACCGCATTTGTTGATAACGAAATCTGACAATACTCTGGATACATTCTGTAACATGATAACAGTATTCCTGAAAAATGTGAGGTAGGTGCAACATAAGACAAAACAATTACAAGGGTTTGAGTGAGAGGACTAACTGGTGTCTCCAAGTTGCCACACGCCTATCCAAAGTGTGCACAGTTCCTAAGCAATTTCAATGCATTTTATGACTCAAAGAAGTCTTCAACTATAAGGTACTTTTTTTTTACCGCTCCTAGCTGTAACATTGAGAAACTAGAGCATGCACACTTGTAGTTGTTTCGTTTTAAACACAACCCTGCATCCCCGCCATCACACAATTACTGTTGCTGTTTACACAATCCCAAAACAGTCTATTATAAATCACAATCTGGGTCAGGTGGGCATGATTTGAAAGCTTGTTCTATTGGCAACATGACTAGCTAAGTTATAAGTTAGGCTTTCACCAGGTCATTCAGAGAAACGGATTGTAATTTTGGAAAGGAGTCATTACATTTACATTTAAGTCATTTAGCAGACGCTCTTATCCAGAGCGACTTACAAATTGGAAAGTTCATACATATTCATCCTGGTCCCCCCGTGGGAATTGAACCCACAACCCTGGCGTTGCAAGCGCCATGCTCTACCAACTGAGCCACACGGGACCTTTTGAAAGATGAGTGCATTCAGGTGGCAAATTATCTTCAGAATAAACAAACAGGCTCATTCTGTTCAGAACAACTCAGGGTATGATGCCATGTCACCTTGTAACTGTACATCAAACATAGTGATCATAAACGCTGACACTGTATAAGACGTGAATTTTATGATATGGAGATGTGAAGTGCACATTTGGACTCACGGGTGTTTGGCTTGCTTGTGTGACATCAAAGTAGTATTTATTATAATAATCCTCATCGTCTCATCTTTCAAAATACATAGTCCTCTTAACTTACAGCATTTCCCTCACTAAGAGAACGAAAAAAATTGCAAATGTTGCCCAAGTACTGGGAGAGATGGAGGCAAATTCTTAACGCACGCGGTGCTCAGGTTCAGAACGGCTGTCAGTCCAAACCCATACAGCACTGTGAAGCGCATAGCCTGAGCTCTGATGTCATGTATAGTTACTGTACAGCTACTACGTCCCAATTTAGGCACTTATTAGTGCCCAAATCTGCCATTTTCAACAACTATACGGGTACAGGTACGAGTGTAAAGGGCTACCAACTCAAAACAATTGTTGGATATCGCAAACTGTAACTTTGTTCCTCTCAAGTTGTACATGTACGGTATCTATATGTGAAGGAGGCAGCCCTGTTATTCCATGACAAATGGTAACATATCCCTGTCCTTTTCTACTGTATAGGTGAAGGAGGCAGCTCAGTTCCTGGACTCTGGCCTGTTAGCCATGGCCTGTGGTTCGTACCGCCGGGGGAAGGACACGTTTGGAGATGTTGACGTCCTCATCTCTCACCCAGACGGGAAGTCCCACCGGGGTGTCTTTAGCAAAGTGTTACAGAGCCTCCACCAGAGCGGTAGGAGGGCACGTCCAAATACAGGACATTTGATTTATTAACTGTCGGTGAATTCCCAACCAATTATAGCTACATTAATAGTTTTTTTTCTCTCTTGTATTGACAATTCATCTTCTTTCAACATGATATTATTAATCATGTATTTTTTAATTTAAAGTATTTAATAGTGGGATAAGCTGAGAGCTGGATCATAATTCACTAGGCATGATCGTTTGTGTTTTCTGTTTCAAAACATTTTGCTACGGTGTGCTCTAATGAATGCGACCCGGTTCTTGTTCTTTAAAAAAAAATATATTCAGGCTTCCTGACGGACGACCTAGTGAGCCATGAGGAGAGTGGCGAGCAGAAGAAGTACATGGGTGTGTGTCATCTGCCAGGACCTGGCCGGCTCCACCGCCGCCTCTACATCATCGTGGTGCCCTACGGCGAGTACGCCTGCTCCCTCATGTACTTCACCGGCTCGGCACATTTTAACCGCTCTATGAGGGCATTGGCCAAGACAAAACGCATGAGCCTATCAGAACACTCATTGAAGAGCGACGTGTTGAGACAAGGAAGTTTGAAGGTGTATGGGGGGACACCACTACCCACGCTCACTGAGAAGGATATCTTCACCCATCTGGGAATACCTTTCAGGGAACCTCAGGAAAGAGACTGGTGACTGGCGATGTTGATGTTTTTAACACTGGTGGTATGAGGCGATGGTTAAGTTATATATTTTTACATATTTTTATGATGATGGTGATAGTGGTGAGGTGAAGATCATGCTTATGTATGCAGATTTCAGACAGTGTCATATCAACATGTCAACTGTGATTTTAGACTTGAATTGTATGCTATTTTACAGAAGGAAAAACACTTAAGATGCATGGTGACTGCTTGGTATGTTTTTATGAAGATAATGGTGATTACAGAAATATTAAACACTACTTTTAACAAACACTTAGGTAATCCTTGTTTTTAATCACTTTGTTGTTTATTATTGGTTTATTACTATAAAGAATTGAATATTAAACCTCTGTTCTTTTTTATTAATGCCTGTCCTCGCTCTCAAATATTATTGGCTGAGGTAAGAGCCAGCTGGCTCTTTTTGCTCCACCATAGGTCAGCCTGCAAAGTGAGTGGTGGTGAGCAACGCAACTCAACACCCATCACGTTGAGCACATGGAACAAAAGTTCTGATCGAGTACACCACACCCAGTCCGAGCAAGAGTCCCCATTTGAAGGAACCAATGAGCGGATTTGATGATGCTGAGCTGCGGGGCACTGGTTTATGGCCATTGACATTAACGGGCAAAAGCGGTGAGGGAGGAGCGCCCTTCACAAATCCAACAGTAATCTGTGCTGCTCGATCATGTAGTCGACAAGGCAGCATGGTGCATGGTCTAGAAACATACATCTCTTTTCCATAAAATACTGTATGTTTGAATTTTTCAAACTAGTTTTCATTGGGAAGGCAGATAGTGTTTTTAGCAAAGGCAATCACTTTTGCATGTGAAAACACAGAATCCTACTCATTGCTCCACGTGCTTAATTACATCACTTTTGTTCTGAGCTAACTTCACCATGGGCTTTGAACGGGGCACCTGGCTGACGCCCGGGAGACAGCCCAGTTTCAAAACAAATGCAATCAACTTTACTGTTCATTTGAGAAGGCTGCTGCTCCCTCCCGCTTTCGTCTCAAATATATGTAAATAGACCATAAATGTCTGGTTTTGTTTTCTTGGAAAGCTGTGAGTGCTATTATATGATACAATATTAGTAATTGTTGCATTTTTACAGAGTATGGCTGTGGATTGACTGCATTATTTAATTGGAACGTTGGCATATTGGCAGTTAATTTGCTATATTTATGGAATCATTCCTCTAAAACTGTCTGGTTAACACATACAGTGCAGATAAATTCTTCACATTCATTGTTTTACACACTATCTTATCACAGCACTGGCAAACCAAACCATGGTTGAACAACTCCCGAACTCCCTGACCAACATGGCTGATCTTTGGACCATCACAAGAAGGTTCAAACCATTCTAGTATTCAAATTCTACGCTCGGTGTACCCCGGGCCAGATTAATCGAATTCGCCCAATGTGCCTCCTTGAAATATCAAATTACGCAGTAGCTAGGAGGCAGCGCATGCGTGGTCTTTCAGTGCGTCTGGTAGAGCCGTAAACTAGTTTGACATTTCGCTAAGATTTGTGAAGTGAACAACAAACGTCTACGCTTATGTTTTTACGCGGGTCCGGTCGGAGGAATGAACGAGATTTTAGGTGTGGGTCTTAAAATGGGATTGTTTTTGCACGTTGTCGCTGTCAGCCCCTCCGACGCGACATTAGACGAGGTAAGATTTGTACTCATCTGCCAGGATTTGTTTTTGGTTCGGGTCGTGCAAGTTGTTTATTTGGGTAGCTAGTAAAGTTGCATATACGGCTAGCTACTTTGTTGGGTAGCTAGTTATTAATTTGGCCATCTGTTTTCCTACAAGTTTGCTGGCTAACTAGTCTCTATTGGGTATAACTTCTAAATTCGACCGCTGTAGCTAGCTTTAGCTATCTTGCTAGCTAACTAGTTGTTCAGTCAGCTATTTAGTTGGCATCACAGGCACTTAGCCATATTGCTAGCTAGCGTTGACGGAAATCGACAAAGTATGTGCTGCTTTAGTAACCAACGTTAGCTACATGGCTACTGTTAGTCACTAACCTTAATGACCTTAGTGTTAAGCAAACTTTTCTAGCCGCACCCATTGACAGCTGTCTAATTAAATGGTTGACAGTTATCAAATATCTCGCCACGTACTAGCACAGCATTATCATTCTACTAGCCAACAAGTCAGTAGCTGTCTATTTAAAAACAATTATTACTTGATGTTTTGTTATATATTTGCATTGAAACTGTATGTGTAAGTGCTGTTTATAAACGGATTGGCTGTTGTAACGAAAATGATGCGCGTGCATCGATGTGACCGGAATCTGTGCGTTATGATTCTGAACAGCCAGCTAGCTAGTAACAATGAGGAGATTCGGTTAATCTGGCACGGGTAGGCGTGTTTTACACAATGTGAAAGTTGATTGTATTGGTTTTAGAACCGGGCTGCCTCCCGAGCATGAGCCAGGTGCTCCAGTCAAAGCTCACTGTGAAGTCGGCTCAAATAAACGCTGTAATTAAGCACGTGGTGAGATTGCGTTTTAACATGCGAAAGTGTTCGCTTTTGATAGAAACATATCTGCTTTCCCAATGAAAACTAGTTTTAAAGTTGAGAAATTTATTTTCTGGAAAAGAGGTGTATGTTTCTGGACGATTCCCATGACCGAACAGCGCAGCTTACTATTCCATTTGAGAAAGGAGCTCTTCAATCACCGTTTTGCCCGTTCACGTCACCGGCCATAGACCGGTGCCCCGCTTAGCATAATCGAATCCACCCAATCACAAGAAGCCGCAATGAAGGGAATCGTGGGTGTCTCGTTTCAGCTAGTGTTATCTTGTTCTTTATATCGTGTCTCGTTTTCAGGTGTTTTGACTGATTTCATGTCAATGCTAATATGTACAAAAAAATGCTTGCTAGCTAACCAACAACTGTAACGATGTATTTGAGACAAGTGCTCATTGTGCAAATGCATTTATTTTCCAATAAACATGCCCCCATAGTTGCGCACGCATCGATTTTGTTGCTAAACAACCAACCTGTCTGTACTGTAATTCACTTTGTTATGGAATACACTGAAGTTGTTGATGGGGATTCATCATCGTTCATGTCCCGGTAGTCATTAATACAAGAGGTTATCAGTGAAACAGATTAGCTATCGCTGGTCTTAATTCGCAGGTTGACGTTTATTGGGATGAGGCAGAACTGAGCTATTTCCGCTAGATGGGCCATCTGCAAAGTCAATTTTTTTTTTAATTCATGAAAACAAAGTTGTGTATGACTTTGTGGCTGCGTCAGCTAGTTACCACTCTGCAGAGCTGCCTCCAGAACAAGATTCATATCGAAAAACGCTAACCTGCTCTTGTCGTGCTTTCAAGACAACTGGAAATGCTGGGGGAAAACGACGTCAAATCATGACGTCAGTGATCTTCAGGTCGGAAAGTCGGAGCTCTAGAAAGATGCCAAGTTGGATGACCATTCAAAAACATTTTCCCCAGTTGGAGCTCTTTTTTTGTTGTTGTTCCCATTAGACTTGAACACACTGAAGTTGGACATTTTAGAGTAACCAGTTGTTTTGAACCTGGCTTAAATTCAGTCCATGTCATGACACACAAAGTCCCCCCTCATTGAGCATTGTATGCATTTTATCATTCGATAATGACAGATATCCCTGCAAAAGGTTCAGATAATTATTACAAGTAAAGATATTTAAGTTGTGGCCCATTTTCTACAAAGAAGTTGATATAGAAGCCAATCACAGCACTCCTTTTGGATAATTCACACAACTGGCATTCGACCCCCAAAATATTAAATATTCATGTTTATATTTTTCAATATTCATATGTGACATTTTTAATTAAAGTACCACTCATATTACAGAGCAGGCTGCAAAGCTTTGACACCAATTTTTCTTTTGTAGTGCAGAATAAGCATTATGGAGTCTTAAAGAAGGCCTGGGTAATGCCAAAATGTCACATGTTCCAACTTCTATTCATTATTTCTCAATTATGCTTTAAGATAAAAATGTCAAATATACACAGATTGTACAAAATATGAATAACACCTTCCTAATATTGAGTTGCCCCCCCCCCCCCCCCCCCCCCTCCTTTTCCCTCAGAACAGCCTCAGTTTGTCTGGGCATGGTATCTACAAGGTGTCAAAAGCATTCCACAGGGATGCTGGCCCATGTTGACTCCAATACTTCCCACAGTTGTCAAGTTGGCTGGATGTCCTTCTTGATACACACAGGAAACTGTTGAGTGAGGGAAAAAACCCAGCAGTGTTGCAGTTCTTGACACAAACCGGTGCGCCTGACACCTATTACCACTCCCTGTTCAAAGGCAATTAAATCTTTTGTCTTGCCCATTCATCATCTGAATGACACACAAACACAATCCATGTCTCCAGGCTTAAAAGTCCTTCAACCAGTCTCCTCCCATTTTTATCTACACTGATTTGAAGTAGATTTAACAAGTGGCATCAATAAGAGATCATAGCTTTCACCTGGATTCACCTGGTCAGTTGGTCATGGAAAGTGTTCTTACTGTTTTGTATAGTCATCTATGTCAACTATCGTTCCTCTAAAGGACCCTTCTATGGATAACATTTTGTGAAAATCAAAAAAATCATGGTCCTGTTTTGTGAGGAATCACCCACAAGTCTAAAGTTCATTTAACAATGCTTTTCTTGATTTCTAGGAAGGGGGCTACAACCCCTCGCAGATATCTGAACGTTCTCCCTGTTTGCTGCTACATCATTGAGACTTTCACTTTGTATCTGGCATCTTGCCTTAGTTCTGGGTGACTGAATATGGTCACCAGTTGCTGAGTGGAGGAGCCAATGTTAATCCCAATGTCTTGTTTAACCTCTGGATTTGTCAAGTTCTGTTTGAGAAAAATATTGAGTGACAATACATTGATTGCATTGTCCTACTTGGTTTTGGCCTAGGCCTACATCAGTCACCCTAATTTTTCAAACTCCCAAACTGTGTAGGCCGAGGCTAACTGACCAGGTATCAAACCCAGGTTGTCCGTACATTGCATTTCAAGACTACATTAGCCCCCTGTGCTACAGCTTAGACGTGTAGCCTAATCTGTCTGCAAAGACAGGACTTCAGATCTCTTGCAAGGTGCTTACTCTTCACGTGGGAGTATTGTTGGCCAACCATTAACCACAAATAGGCTTGTTCCCTGAGCACGTCCTCTTTTCCCTTTGAAAAGTAGTGCTGAATGTGTGTGGTGGTCGAGAATGTTGTTTTTGTTGTCACCACTGTTCTGTTCAGCACTAACTGTCCAACCTTGAACTTTCTTCAGAACATATCTCTTCTAGAACACTGTTGCTGTACATTCCCCTTGCAAGTCAGCTCTGTGTCAGTATTGAATCTGCAAAATAGGAAGTGAACTATGCAGGGTTCTACACTAACTTTTTCCAGCTACCACCTTTTTCAGTTGGTGGCACCAGCACACGATTTAGTCACACCAAATTTTTTATAAAAAAAAAAGATAATAAACTCCTAAGAAAAAAAAGATAATGGACAATGACCTGGCCGATGTCCCATAATGACTGCGTTCTGTACAGAACCAGGCTAAAAATGACTAGTCATCTTTTTAAATTAGCATGCCCTTGTTCTTTGATGTCATTGGAATTGGAATTGACCGAAGACAATTGAATGTTTTTTGTTTTATAGATTCAATAAGTAATTTAGCATTTTTAAATATTGGTTTTATTAGATTTACTGTTACAGAAAAGAGACTTAAAATAAAATGCTAAATGTATTCATTGCAGATTTCAAAGTGGCATGTATAGTGTGAAATCATCTAGAGGGCAGAATTTGGAAAAACGATACTTGATAATTACCAAAACGATATCACGGCAAAAATATGCATTTGATGTTTAAAATCCACAACAATTCTTAAAACATATTTGCGGACCATTGTCGATAGAATTTGTGAAATTTTGATTTTTGTGTAGTTACCCTTTTAATTCAGGTGCTCACCAGCCAGCCAGACCACTACATAAAGTGGTCGACATATAGGTCCTACACGTACCACACACAGCAGGGCTCGACATTCAGGTAAATTTGCCAGTGGCACACCGGGCCAATGCCAACTGAAAGCTACTGACCCAAATTAGAGAAGTACCGACACGGGTCAAGATCTGACAGGAAATCGAATGTTAAGCTGATTTTATCATTCATTTGCAGCCTGATCAAGTAGCCTATACAGGGTTCATACAGACAAATTCAAGGACTTTTTCCAAGCACTTAAATCTGCAATTTGTAACTTTTTGAGCGACCAGACCAAATTCGCATAGAAATATGAGTTAAAGATCCCTCATTGAAAGCAAGTCTAAGAAGCAGTAGATTGGTTCTATGTGCGCTATTCCTTTGCTTCCCGTTTTAAGTTTTGCTCTGGCGTCTTTTACTTTCAGTTTTGTACACCAGCTTGAAACAGCTGAAAATACAGTGTTTTTGGTTATGGAAAATATGTTTCGTAATGGTTTAGATTGTACAATGATTCTCTATGCTATACTTCTGTCACATAAACTGAATTTAGGTGAACTATTAGAATGTTAGCAACCAGGACATGCCAGAGTGATTTCTACGTAGTGCATCTTTAAATAAGAAATGTGAAGGACCTACATTTGATATTTAATTGTTGTAATAGCGTATAGAAAAAAATCTATGCAAAAAAGTGTGCATTACCACTTTTAAAAATAATGAATTTATTTAAAGGCCTTATGCATTGACATTTGGATTATTTTGACCGTCTAAAATATGTCAAAATAATGTGGGTTTTGCCTGACTAAATAGACATGTTCCCGACACACGCTAATGAAGTCTGGCTTAAATCAACTACCATAACTTCAATGACTTTTCAAGGACCAAAGAGCATAGACGTAGGGCCCTCCAACTCTGTTCCTGGAGAGCTACTATAGATTTTTGCTCCAACCCTAATCCAGTGCACTTGATTGGAATAATTAGCTGGTTGTTAACTGAATCCGGTGAGTTACCTGGAATTGGAGCGAAAACATACAGGAAGGTAGCTCTCCAGGAACAGGGTTGGAGAGCCTTGCTCTAGAGGAAATGTCTGATTTTTAAAGGCAGACTATTCCATGGTGACTGAATTGCACATTGCAAATATTCAACCAAGACTTTGACATTTTTAAATGCCTGGTTTGCATACTCATTCTTGCCTTAGCATTTACTGGTAGATATCATAACTTGTAACATCTTTCTTACTGCTTTCCTACCCCTACCGCTGTCGGTCTTGGCTCCACGCAACGGTCAGCAATTTGAGCTCCGCAAGCTCTCTGCCCGACAGATTATCTATGGACTGTATGTGTGTGTAGCGTGTGTGTGGTGAATAATCAACATATCGAACAAACAGCTTCGGAAATCCATCTTTAAAAAAAAATATATAGATCAATTACATAGCCTAGATTAAAATAGCATTATAAAAAAATTATCACTGGCCCAAGCAAGCCACTGACGAGGGTTTCCTAAACCTCCCATGTATGTCAAGCCCTGACACAGACTGGGGCATTCCCGTGCCATTGTTGCCTCTTCAGAAAGTTGTTATATTTTTGGTCAATTGCACATTACTGTTTGAATAAATCATGATAATAAAAAAAAAGCTAATAGTGAACCTAATACTAATGTTACCAGGTAAAAAAAAAAACATCTCCAATTGTTATGGTCGCAGTAGCGTACCCTGTATGCAATATGTCAGAGTGCAAAAGAATGCTTTGCTGGTTGAGTCTTCTTTGCCTGTCATGTAGCTTACGTGAGCAATCCATGTTTCTATTGCAGGCCTAAGAAAGACGCAGTTGGGTTTTCTTTTTCATTCAAGACATTTTGTAGTGTTTAGCGATGGGCCCGACTAAGAATTTGAAACTAACATGTTTCTTTGCATGCAAAGGAAGAGATCCTCCATAAATAATTTAGCTTAGACACTAGTATACAGCATCAATAGTCTGTCAGTATTGCAGACTTTGTGCATATTCATGCCAGATCAAATGCTATATCATATGCACACGGTCAAGAATCCACTTAGCCACTTTTTAGCAGCTGTCCAAGATATTTAAAAAAAAATCTGATAGTCGAGCAGTGACACCGGACTGTTCTTGTATGTCTGGTTGTTTCAGCACCTTCTCATTATGGTCGATTTTACGTTTAATTAATCTCTATTATGCCTGTAGGCTCTGGCAGAGTTAGTAACACAATCCACCCGTCCCTAATCTTCTACTGTAGTACGAGAAGGGACGGTTGTTCCATCCTGCAGCAGCCTATTGTCGAAGGCTGAGAGACTGAGGAATCTTGTCTGTCGAGATTCTTTGTTGGGTCAATGTCTCAATGTCTTGTCTGATACGTCTCCTAGGCGATAGAAAATTCAGACGCCCAAAAAAACATAACTCTTCATCTCTTAACCTAGGCTTTTTCATCTCTTAAACTTCTTACGGCTGAAATCCCGTTAACGGGATCAATTTGACAACAGCCAGTGAAAGTGCAGGGTACCAAATTCAAACAGAAATCTCATAATTAAAATTCCTCAAACATACAAGTATTATACACCATTTTAAAGATAAACTTGTTGTTAATCCCACCACAGTGTCCGATTTCAAACGACGAAAGCATACCATGCGATTATGTTAGGTCAGCGCCAAGTCACAGAAAAACACAGCCATTTTTCCAGCCAAAGAGAGGAGTCACAAAAAGCAGAAATAGAGAGAAAATTAATCACTAACCTTTGATCTTCATCAGATGACACTCATAGGACTTCATGTTACACAATACATGTATGTTTTGTTCGATAAAGTTAATATTTATATCCAAAAATGTCAGTTTACATTGGCGCATTACGTTCAGTAATGTTTGGCTTCCAAAACATCTGGTGATTTTGCCGAGAGCAACATCAATTTACAGAAATACTCATCACAAATGTTGATGAAAATACAAGTGTTATACGTGGAATTTAAGATATACTTCTCCTTAATGCAACCGCTGTGTCAGATTTTAAAAAAGCTTTACGGAAAAAGCACACCATGCAATAATCTGAGTACAGCGCTCCGGCACCAAAACAAGCCATACAGATACCCGCCATGTTGTGGAGTCAACAGAAGTCAGAAAAAGCATTATAAATATTCATTTACCTTTGATGATCTTCATCGGAATGCACTCCCAGGAATCCCAGTTCCACAAATGTTTGTTTTGTTTGATAAAGTCCATAATTTATGTCCAAATACCTCCTTTTAAGTTCGAGCGTTTAGTTCACAAATCCAAATTCAAGAGGCGCAGGCACTTAGTCCAGACAAAGTCAAAAAAGTTATATTACAGTTCGTAGAAACATGTCAAACGATGTATAGAGTCAATCTTTAGGATGTTTTAACATAAATCTTCAATAATGTTTCAACTGGACAATTCCTTTGTCTTTAGAAATGGAAAGGAACAGAGCTCGCTCTCACGGGCGCTCGCCTGACTTAGCTCATGGCATTCTGCCAGACACCTGACTCAAACAGCTCTTATTCGCGCCCCCTTCACAGTAGAAGCCTGAAACAAGGTTCTAAAGACGGTTGACATCTAGTGGAAGCCTTAGGAAGTGCAATCGGACCAAATTTTACACTGTATATTGGATAGGCAAAGACTTGAAAACCTACAAACCTCAGATTTCCCACTTCCTGGTTTGATTTTTTTCTCAGGTTTTTGCCTGCCATATGAGTTCTGTTACACTCACACACATCATTCAAACAGTTTTAGAAACTTCAGAGTGTTTTCTATCCAAATCTACTAATAATATGCATATCTTGGCTTCTGGGCCTGAGTAGCAGGCAGTTTACTCTGGGCACCTTATTCATCCAAGCTACTCAATACTGCCCCCCAGCCATAAGAAGTTAACCTAGGCTTTTTCATCACTTAACCTAGGCTTAGGCAATTTGTTGTCCAAATAGTATTCTTACATGGATTTGGCTTTAGTTTTTGTTTCGAGGCCTAGCCTATCGTGCTGACTGGATCCAACATCCTAGCACAAATACAACAACAATTAACAAAAACATCACATCATACAGTATAGGTCATAGGCCTAAGGGTTATATCTTTGCACTTTGGTTCTCGACAACAGCCCCGAGGCTGGGAGCCAGGGAGTTCTTGATCTCCTCTAAAGCCAAAGGTCTCTGACCTGAGACTATTGTGTAATCTCCTCAGTGCAAGTTATTTTAGAACTGGAAATGCCTCCAAACCAAACAGTAGCCTAGTGTCTCTGCAGTTTTTTTGTGATGGGTTTATGCCATGTCATACAATGTAGTTGTATGGTGTAAACTATTTGTGGGAGGTTGTTAAAAAGATACACTGCAGAAATGTTCCAGGCTTGCCTAGTGGAAACGCATAGGCTGTGTGTGTGTGTGTGTGTGTGTGTGTGAAGTTGATCTGTGGCTGGGTTTCACTATTCCTGTGTTATAACTGTCCTCACTTGGGGACACACACTCCGCCTGCCGTTTTGAATACAGAGGGTGCTCCGCTCTTCATTACTAGGCAGTCCTCTACTCTGGCTGGCAGCTCACACTCCACTGCCGCTTGGACATTTCCTTAGAGCAATCCTTGTCCCCTATTTTGCTTGGTGTGTGTGTGCTCTTTCACTTTTTTCATCTGTGGACTGGAAGGATAACGACCCTTGAGTTGAAAGGACTTGCGTTCCTTGGGATTTAGGAATTTTGGACAGCTATGCCTCTCCAGCTAGAAAGGAAACGGGTATAGAAAACCTTGGCTAACATTTCTCCTCAGGATTTAATCCATAATCTAATCTTGAAGATAATGTGTAGCCTGGTAGGGGTTGCCTGATAAATCAATTTTAAGCAGTTTTTGATTAGAGGCTTCCTTGGCTGTCTTCCTTGTCTGGTTTCTGGTTTTTAGTTAATTCTTTATCAATGGCTATTCCTGCTGTCCCCTTGGAACTGATTTGAAGGATAACATGTGTATTGACACTGATTTTAAGTGTGTCTTTGATCTATCAGGTTCAAAGCTTCTGATATAGGCTAACAGGCTAGTTCTTGTTTGACTGGAGGCACATTTAGGCTGTCATCTACGCAAACAGAAGCAGCTTGTGTCTGTCTGTACATTGTGTTTCTCTTGACTAGACTTACTTGGTGTGTTTGTTCCAGGGTGGGCCATCTCTGTCTGTCCACTCTGTTGTATTGAATGTAGTATGAGGCTGAGGCTACTAGCGCCACCCCAGTCTACATCTTGTGGTGCGTGTCCAGGTGTTCCACGTTATAATCCAAGTAATGAGTGATGAGGAAATCTGAGCCGTGGACATTCTAGCAGCTTAGCACCCATGTATAAGAGGGATGATTGAGAGGTTCAATACTACCACTTATGTCTGGACCTAGTTCTTCCAGACCCTATAGGCTACATTGAACACGAGTAATCAGTTATTGATCTATTTTTTTGTATAAAAAAAAAAGACATTTATTTATTCTGGTCAGGTACAGTATCTGTGAGTGCTGATAAAGTGACCTTGCCTAAACCCTAGAGGGCAACATGCAAATATGAGTGATCACTAGCCTATTAACTGTCTGAACGTCTTGATATAGTCTATAGGCTATACTAACTAGTTTTTATTCAGTTTGATGAATAAATGTATTTGTTATTCAGGTCCCATACAGTATCTGTGAGAGTGTAGTACTCAGGTGACCTAGGTCTAATCCCCAGAGCAATTTCTGTAGAGATAAACATTTGTAGAATATTTACATGGAATTGTTCAACTGCTTTATGTTGTGATTTTATAGTTGATGTTTCAGTCAATGTTCCATAATGCTATCAGGAGTTGAAGGTGCTACACACAGGATTTATTTTTGCATTGTAATTTCAGAAGATGTCCATATATATATGTGTGTGTGCAGTAATAGTGGAATGATAGTGTTTCACAGTATTACTTACCCGCCAGTGTTGTGATTAGCTGTGATATTCACCCGTTGATTTCTCCCGCGGAGCGACATCGATTGTCAAAATAGGAAAGCTGTTTTGACTTTGTGGCTGTGTTATTTAGTGGAAATGGAGTCAAGTGGCCAATGTAGAAATCACTCTTTTCCTGGTTGCTAAAATTCTACACTGTTCTCTCTATTTCAGTTTGTGAAAACAAGCACTGAAAAGTGTAGGGAATGTACAATCTAAATCGCTTTGAAATATATTTTCAACAACAAAATATATACACTGAAGACAAATATGAACTCGATATGTAAAGTGTTAATCCCATGTTTCATGAGTTGATATTAAACATCCCAGAAATGTTCCTTACACACAAAAAGCTTATTTCTCTAACATTTTGTGCACAAAGTTGTTTACATCCCTGTTAGTGAGCGTTTCTCCTTTAACAAGATAATCCATCCACCTGACAGGTGCGGCATATCAAGAAGCTGATTAAACAGCATGATCATTACACAGGTGCACCTTGTGCTGGGGACAATAAAACGCCACTCTAAAATGTGCAGTTTTGTCACACAACACAATGCCACAGATGTCTCAAGTTTTGAGGGAGTGTGCAAGTGGCATGCTGACTGCAGGCATGTCCACCATAGCTGTTGCCAAATAATTTAATGTTATTTTCTCTACCAGAAGTCACCTCCGATGTTGTTTTAGAGAATTAGGCAGTATGTCCAACTAGCCTCACAACTGCAGATATAGTGTTGTGTGGGCAAATGGTTTTCTGATGTCAACGTTGTGAACAGAGTTCCCCATGGTGGGGTTATGGTATGGGCAGGCATAAGCTACGGACAACCAACACTTGCATTTCATCGATGGCAATTTAATAGCACACAGATACCGTGACGAGATCCTGAGGCCCATTGCCATTCATCTGCTGCCATCACCACATGTTTCAGCATGATAATGCACGGCCCCATGTGGCAAGGATCTGTACACAATTCCTGGAAGCTGACAATGTCGTAGTTCTTCCATGGCCTGCATATTCACCAGACATGTCACCCTTTGAGCATGTTTGGGATGCTCTGGATCAACGTGTACGACAGCTTGTTCCAGTTCCCGCCAATATGCATCAACGTCACACAGCCATTGAAGAAGAGTGGGACAACATTCCACAGGCCACAGTCAACAGCCTGGTCAACTCTGTGAAGGAGATGTCACACTGCATGAGGCAAATGGTGGTCACACACAGCAGATACTGACTTTTTTTTTTAATGCAGTCCCTACTTTTTTTTTTTGTTATCTGTGACTAACCGATGCATATCTGTATTCCCAGTCATGTGAAATCCATAGATTAGGGCCTAATGAATTTTATTTTAATTGACTGATTTCCTCATATGAACTGTAACTCAGTAAAATCTTTGACCTTTTTGCATGATGTGATTATTATTTTTATTTTTTATATATATATATATATATATTTTTTTTTTTCAGTATAGTTTTTGCAGCTGGTGGACCAAAACTGAAAGTTAAAGGCTCGAGCGCGAGTCCCCGCCATGTTACAGGAAAAGGGGATGAGGAGGAGATTTGTTTTGAATGCAGCCTAGTGATGTTGCAATACACCTAGCTTCCACATAGGGAAGAAATTCTGAGAAATTCTAGGGGTAGCACCTTTTAAGATGATGACTAACAAAAATTAACATCAGTATTTGAGTGGTGGGTGCTGGGTCATATTCACTAGGCAACAGATGGAAGAAAACAGACTGAAACGGCAAGAGACTACCTGGGCTTGTCCAATATGAAACGCTTATTTCCGTTGTCCATTGCAAAGGTTTCGCTACGTTTTGACTCAATGAACACGACCCAGGTGGTGGATATCCGGTTTTATTCTCCTGTTATTGACTTGTCTCTTCTTGTCTTCCAGAGCGTACTGCACTGTGAGGGGCTGAACAACCAGAGCTACGTCTGCAAATCAGGACACTGCTGTGGGGAGTCACAGTGCTGCAGTTACTACTATGAACTCTGGTGTAAGGACTCTCTCTTTCTATGCTATCACACACACACACCCACACACATGCTCTCTCTACGCTATCACACACACCCACACACATGCTCTCTCTACCTCTCACTTTCACTCTCATTCTCTGAAACACATTTGCATTTTAGTCATACAGCAGTGCACCCTCACATTCACCTGTACACGTGAACAGTGGTGGAGAAAGTACCCAATTGTCATACTTGAGTAAAAGTAAAGATACCTTAATAGCAAATTACTCAAGTAAAAGTGAAGTCACCCAGTAAAATACTACTTGAGTGAAAGTCAAAGTATTTGGTTTTAAATATACTTATGTATGAAAAGTAAATGTTATTGCTAAAATATACTTACGTTTCAAAGTAAAAGTATAAATCATTTCACATTCCTTATATTAAGCAAACCAGACGGCACAATTGTGTTTTTTTTATTTACGGTTAACCAGTGGCACACTAACACTCAGACATCATTTACAAATGAAGCATTTGTGTTTAGTGAGTCGGCCAGATCAGAGGCAGTAGGGATGTTCTCTTGATAAGTGTGTGAATTGGACCATTTTCCTGTCCTGCTAAGCATTTGAAATGTAACAAGTACTTTTGGGTGTCAAGGAAAATGTATTTTTTCTTAAGGTGTGTAGTGGAGTAAAAGTCAACATTTTTAAAAGTTAAGTACAGATACTTTAAAGTACTACTTAAGTTGTTTTTGGGGTATTTATACTTCAGTACTTTACACCACTGCACGTGAACAGGAATTAGGTCCTTTGCATATCACTTCCTCCTCCTCCCCCATCCCAGGAGTTAGGTCCTCTGCATATCACTTCCTCCTCCTCCCCCATCCCAGGAGTTAGGTCCTCTGCATATCACTTCCTCCTCCTCCCCCATCCCAGGAGTTAGGTCCTCTGCATATCACTTCCTCCTCCTCCTCCCCATCCCAGGAGTTAGGTCCTCTGCATATCACTTCCTCCTCCTCCCCCATCCCAGGAGTTAGGTCCTCTGCATATCACTTCCTCCTCCTCCTCCCCCATCCCAGGAGTTAGGTCCTTTGCATATCACTTCCTCCTCCTCCTCCCCCATCCCAGGAGTTAGGTCCTCTGCATATCACTTCCTCCTCCTCCTCCCCATCCCAGGAGTTAGGTCCTCTGCATATCACTTCCTCCTCCTCCTCCCCATCCCAGGAGTTAGGTCCTCTGCATATCACTTCCTCCTCCTCCTCCCCATCCCAGGAGTTAGGTCCTCTGCATATCACTTCCTCCTCCTCCCCCATCCCAGGAGTTAGGTCCTCTGCATATCACTTCCTCCTCCTCCCCCATCCCAGGAGTTAGGTCCTCTGCATATCACTTCCTCCTCCTCCCCCATCCCAGGAGTTAGGTCCTCTGCATATCACTTCCTCCTCCTCCCCCATCCCAGGAGTTAGGTCCTCTGCATATCACTTCCTCCTCCTCCTCCCCCATCCCAGGAGTTAGGTCCTCTGCATATCACTTCCTCCTCCTCCTCCCCCATCCCAGGAGTTAGGTCCTCTGCATATCACTTCCTCCTCCTCCCCCATCCCAGGAGTTAGGTCCTCTGCATATCACTTCCTCCTCCTCCCCATCCCAGGAGTTAGGTCCTCTGCATATCACTTCCTCCTCCTCCCCCATCCCAGGAGTTAGGTCCTCTGCATATCACTTCCTCCTCCTCCCCCATCCCAGGAGTTAGGTCCTCTGCATATCACTTCCTCCTCCTCCCCCATCCCAGGAGTTAGGTCCTCTGCATATCACTTCCTCCTCCTCCCCCATCCCAGGAGTTAGGTCCTCTGCATATCACTTCCTCCTCCTCCCCCATCCCAGGAGTTAGGTCCTCTGCATATCACTTCCTCCTCCTCCCCCATCCCAGGAGTTAGGTCCTCTGCATATCACTTCCTCCTCCTCCCCCATCCCAGGAGTTAGGTCCTCTGCATATCACTTCCTCCTCCTCCCCCATCCCAGGAGTTAGGTCCTCTGCATATCACTTCCTCCTCCTCCCCCATCCCAGGAGTTAGGTCCTCTGCATATCACTTCCTCCTCCTCCCCCATCCCAGGAGTTAGGTCCTCTGCATATCACTTCCTCCTCCTCCCCCATCCCAGGAGTTAGGTCCTCTGCATATCACTTCCTCCTCCTCCCCCATCCCAGGAGTTCGGTCCTCTGCATATCTCTTGTTGCCATGATGAATGAGCTACCACATGAACTGTGAACTCAGACTGGGATGTAGAATACCAATCGACACCATGGTACACTGTTGGTAACCAAGTTCCAATGCAGTTACATCCTTGTTATGGAACAACGTTTAGAACAAACCTGGAGGGTTGTTGGCCAATATCTATGGCTCTGCCTCCACGTTGTTACTGTGTAGTGATGCACTATATCTCTCTATTACATTCATTAGCAATTTGTCACTACTGGCATTCACTGTACAGGCACTAGATGTTTACAGTAGTAATGTACTGTAGCTCACTGTTGCTTTCAAAAACAATATGTCACTCCTTCTGTTCAGCAGTACTTTTTTACAGTAGTTTCACCATAGAGATATGAATAACACGTATTAACATATGTCTATGTTTCACAGTCTTTCTACTGCGTCTCTGTCTCCGGCAGGGTTCTGGCTGGTGTGGGTCATCATCTTCATCCTGAGCTGCTGCTGCGTGTGTCACCACCGGCGCACCAAGCACCGGCTGCAGCAGCAGCAGCGCCAGCACGAGATCAACCTCATCGCCTACCGCGAAGCGCACAACTACACCTCCCTTCCGTTCTACTTCAGTAAGAGTCCCGCCTATCAGAGCACCCCGTGTGGCACGGCGCGACACCCACAACACGAGAGAGCGCCGTGTTCTGTACACAGCGTCAGACTGGTGGTAGTCCATCATTGATGTCGTTACCGTCATATTGCGTTATTGCACGGTGTGCTTCCCGTATTAACCATGGCATGGTGTGATACAGCTTAGGAGGAGCTGCACAGATGCACAGCGTTATACTGGTAGTAGTCAACAACATGGCATTATTGCGCAATGCCCTTCTATTTCAGTCCTATCATTACCGTGGTGCAATGAAACACGAGAGCACTAAAGCTTCATACATACTCAACTTCAGTCTCAGTAGTTCTCTCCTTCTGCCTTTCTGTCTGACTACATTGCATTGTTATTCCCCAGTGCTGAAGCTTACTCAAACATTGCACCTTGGGTGAGTTTTTGTGGTTATCCCTCTCAGCTAGGGGGATATTTCTCAATGGCAATTATTGCATCAAACAGAGAGTTTAGTCACTGCTTGGCAGCGCTACCTTGACTCAACTCCAGTCCTTTGTTTGAACTAGGAGTTGCGGTTTCGTTTTGGTGTGGGATGAAACACAGCCCTGTTTCATGCCCCAGATTGCAGGAAACCTTAACCACCGGCTGTTGGTTCAATGCCAACGTTGCAACATGGTTTCCTTGCAATCATTTTCAGTTAATCCTAACTGTCCTTTATGTGTCCCTCTCTTCTTCACTTCCAGGGTTTCTTCCAAATTCCCTCCTACCTGACTACGAGGAGGTGGTGAACCGCCCTCCCACCCCTCCCCCTCCCTACAGTGTCTTCCATACAGTCAGCCCCCTGCCCACAGACCCACAGGACGGCCTGGGACTGGGACACTGCCCAACCATCCAGACCACTCCGGTCCCCCCAGTGTCCGACACCCTCTGCTCCAGGCCGATCCTGGAAGAGCCCCACCGCATTGGGGCTCCCACCATTGGCTACAACAGACACAAGGCAGACAATAAGCCTCAGGAGCCCCAGGATGGTGGACCAGGGCTAGGGCCCCAGGATGGTGGACCAGGGCTAGGGCCCCAGGAGGCCTCTACAGGGGAGCCTAGAAGCCCAGAGAAGAGTTGCAAGGAGCCTCTGTTTCTCGGGGACCTAGGGGGGCCCGAGAGCGGTGCCCAGGAGGACAAAGATAATAGGGGGGCCCTTGGGCGGCGGCGCCGTTTCACGGGTGACTCGGGTATCGAGGTGTGCGTATGTGACCGTGGTGGTAGTACCAGTATTGGGAGCCAGGAGGGCAAGGAGCTGAGGGAGAAGGATAGCCTAATGGGGGAGCAGGAAGGAGGAGACTTCTGTGACGGATGCGGTCACCCCGCTCCGGGAGTGGAAGAGGAGCAGGCCCTAGCCCTGGATGGACCCGAAAGTAGGTCGGAGTGCGGGTCGGCGACAGGGTCCACCTCCCCGCCACCACCCGCCATGACGCAACCCACCCAGCCCCCGGTGTGCCTGCTCCTCCACACTATCAACGAGCTTGAGGGGCCCCCTCACCATGGCAACAGCACAGAGCCCCAGGGCTGAGCTAAGCTAAAGCACATCTTCACCGAGGAGGGAGAGAGAACCAGGAGTGGGAGTCAAGACTTTAGTGTGTGTGTGACTGTCTGAGATCATGTGTGTGTGTGTGAAGAGCAGGAAGTTGTATTTTATCCCAGAGTCTGGACTTAAAGGCCTGATGTTCATAGCTAAAGCCCCTTTGGCATACTGTAATGGTGGCCTTAACTGCAATGTACAAGGAAACAGAAGGAGAGGTTTGGCCTATCACCAACCTGCCTACAGACTGCCAACGGCATAAATGTCCTCCTTTGTCTTTCTTTACCAAGAGGAGGCGAAAGGAGACCGTGTTAAGACTTATACAAGCTGGAGGAGATTGATAGTCTGGTCAGTGGATGCTGACCTGACGTTTGGTGCGACTGTAGTATAGTGTAAATACACACTGGTGCAACTCTAGCCTGGTCCCAGATCAGTTTGTGCTGTCTTGCCAACTCCTATGCTCAGTGTACCAAGCTAGTGGAAATCATCGCAGCTACTTCCTGTGTCTGTTCACAGGAAGGAACATCCTGGACAAATACACTGAAGCGGTACAGGAACATTGTCAAGCAGTGCGGTGTGGATCGTCATGGCGACGATGTGTGCTTATGTAATGTGATAGTCCCAGTCGGTATGAAATAGAACGTGGTGGCCCTGCCTGCCTGTGGGGAAAACAACCCATGGTTACTTTGGTTACCCCATTGGCTCACAGCAAAAACTTGACCTTTTTCCAAAACCTATTTTCTTGTCTGCTTGTTTTAGTCAATTACAAAAAATACATTTAAGAAAAGTACAACGTGTGTAAAGATTACTATTCAACTCTGCCTGCTCCTGAGCGTTCTCACTACTTAGAAAAATGTAATGTTGTAGGCGCTTCCCTCGTTTTTATGACGGCACTAATGTTAACCAAGTGAGTTAGTGCGTGCTAGCTAGCTACCAACCAGAACAGGACTCTCCAACCCTGTTCCTGGAGAGCTACCCTCCTGTAGGGTTTCACTCTAAACCCCAGTTGTAACTAACCTGATTCAGTTTATAAACAGTTCATTTTTAGAATCAGGTGTGCTTAATTAGGGTTGGAGTGAACCTACAGGACGGTAGCTCTCCAGGAACAAGGTTGGAGAGCCCTGAACCAGAACATTAAGCTAGCCAACACAAACAAACGGACTAGCTATAAAGTAGTGAGTGGAGTTCCAAACGGACTGTACTAAACAAGTTAAATGTCTGACCTGTGATAACATATTTTCCACACACGTAACTAAAGTGTAGCCTACTTTGACACCGGGTCCCCACAATTTCTCACTCTTCCACACCGAATAGCCTGAAGCCACAGGGCTCTTCTCGCTGGCTCTATTTCCCTACGTGGGAGCATCGCGAACCGTAGGTCGAGATTTTTGACCTAGTTACATTTTGTATAGCACAAAATGTACTACGAAGTTGGCTCTTTTACAGTCGGGGTCAATGGGGAAAGAATGTTTTTCCCCAGTTGGTGGGTGTTGTCGAGGGCAATTAATTCTTATGACATGAATACTGACTCGGAGTATACTGTACAGGAAGAGCCTGACGCTAAACACTGTGTGTGAATGTTACTGTTTCACATAAGACCTTTTAGCCTTATGGTTTTTTACTCTCCTACAACCCTGTTGTCACAGGGACCCAAGTGCTTTAACACATTTTGTGTGACACAATCATTTTATTTTGCACATAAATATATGTAACTCTAATAATGGAGACAAAGAAATGAATCAAACATAAAAAAGTTGTATCTGCGAATCCTGTCTTTTTTTCTTCTCATTTTTATTTTAAATTGAATCAGTTACTATTTGTTTTGTAAAGGATGGTTTTCTAATGTGTCGTTGAGATTAATTCTACATGGGTAAAAACACAACGTTTACCACATACAGTATGGGCCTCTATCGGAGTCTAGGACGTGATTGGTTCTTCTTCTCAGAGATATTGATTACACGATTGTATTGTGCATCTCTGAGAAACTCATGTTTGCGATAGCTCGCAATGATTGTGCATTAGTGAAACTTACAGGTCCGTAGGAGAAACGGGTACAAAAAAAAATGTTGTTTAGTTACGAGAACCAAGCTATCATAAGTGCTTTATATAGGCCTATTATGCATTTTGTATAAACAAATAGAATATTCTATAATTGTGGTACAACAAAGGTAAACTATTCTGCATTTTGGACGGATGTCTTTGTCTACTCGTGTAATGAAATTGTAAAGCTTTTGATCGACATATTGGCAAATTTGTGTATTATAATATGATACAACGCATTTATGAACCAAACTAGCTACTTTTAAATCTGTCATAGCAAAATGTCAGTCTACAATCATTCGTTTTTTAGTTAGTGAATGATTCATTTCTATTTTATTTTAATAAATAACTTACTATTGTTTTTTTGAGTATAGAATTGTTGTACTCTTGAAACATTCAATCTCCTTCAATCAATCATAGGAGTGTGAAGGTGAAGATACAGGGAACTCAATGCACAGATTAAATGATGTGACTGTATTGTGAATAATGGACATCATGCCAAAGATATTATGCTGTTTCCACACGGGATGTAAGGTGGTTGTGCACATTTTCTGTCTTTTTGTTCGTAAGCTATTTTATTACAGCAGCGAAATTGACACGTTCAATAAATGTAAACCAGTAATACTTTTTTTTGCAATGTTGTGTTCTTTGTTTGTGTTCCACACGTGCTGAATTGATAAATGATTGAAAGCTGCATTTTAATCAAATGGATGAGGTAAGGTGAGTTGAAAATCAGTGCTATAAGAAATAATACATTATCTTTAACATATGTATAATTAGCTCCATTAACCCTCTTGTTGTGTTCGTTTCATGTTAGTTAAATCTGTGTTCTCGGTCCAAAATGACCGCCCCATTTATATAGCTGATTTATAAATCCATAATAATACATATTATCACCTAATGTTGTGTTTGATCTGTTCATCAACTTAAGTTCTTGTGAACATAACAAGTTTGGAACTTCTATTTGCTATTTATGGCCTGTAGGCCTCATTGACCTGGGCTCATACAACTGATTTTTGAGTTTAAAAAAGTTTAATGAATGGATTATTTGGACTATAACAAATACTCAGATGAAACATATTGTGCTGTTTATCACAAACTGGTGGTAGATTTGTTTCTAGATCTGTACACACCAGCCAAATCAAGAGACCCACGTATGCTTTGACGTCTGTCTGGTCCACCTCCTTCCAGTTGTCTTTGTGAACATAACACGCGTGTCTCCCCTCCAAGTTGGTCATGGTTATCACTATAGTTTGGATTGACTCTGTCAGGAACAGTTCGAAGCAGGATTGTATGTCATCAACCCGGGATACGGCGTATCTTGTTGGCCCTGGGATCATCCTGATAACATTTTCAGCTGACCTCTCAGGTTGGGATGAAGACCAGGACAAATTCCCATTCTTTGACCGGAATGTAACAACAACCTTAGCAGGGCCCTCTTCCTCGTCACTGGATTGTTCCACATCGGTTGTCTCTTGGTCTGGATCATATTCAGTGTTGTCTTCAACTTCTGACACTTCCTCCTCTAATGCATCTTCACTGTCAGTTTCCTTGCCTCTTTCCTCCTCACCAGTGTCATGATCGAAGATATGATCAAGAGCCTTACTCACATACAGTATATCGTTTGGTCATTTTGCTGCCACAGAATGAATTGTGACCAAGGCCTCAAAAAAGCTTTATGTGCCAGAGCTGCGAGAAAAGTTCTATATATTATTGAAACAATGTTGTGATTGTTTGTGAGAATGTCAACAGGTGTGGTTCCCGTGGGGGAAAGATTCTATTGGAGAATGGTTCCTGTAGGGGTTGCCATGGAAGCCAAGAAGGGGAGTGAGTTGTGTGCATGTGCATGCTCAAACACACATGCATGTGGGGATCTGGGAGAGGAAGTGTGACCATCTGATGAATGGGCATGTGCCTGAACTCAATTTTATACACTAATTGTAGTCTCACACATTTATATCTAATGACCGGTCATTTCTGACCGGGAATACCACAGCTGTACAAAAGTTAAATAAAACACCCAAAATGTAATGGAAAATCATCAAAATGTATTTTGTGTGTTCAGATGCCCTGTGTGGACAAAGTTGTGGAATCTTGTGACAATCAGATTAAGTTAACTACATTTTTCAGAGAGAGAGAGAGAACTTGTAAATCGGTCCAATTCGACCAGAACACAACAGGAGTGTTAAACCAGTTTTAACATTTTATTTTGAAAGAGACTTTTAATTTGAAGGATTGGGGGCGGTACAGAGAACCAGGAAGTTAACATTTTGTTATGACAGGTCATGTAAAATGAACTTTGATTCCAATGTTTATTTATTAGACTTATGTAAGAATTAGGGTCATTTGGACTACAATGGCTGAATGCAAGAAAGAACACGGGTAAGCTTCCACAAGTGTCAGTTGTTCAAGTTGTTGGCCATGTGTTGTTCAAGTTGTTAGCCATGCCCCTCGCAGTGTCATTTCTTATTACAATTGTTGTCACACAATCCAGCCAGCATATGCTACAATTTTTCAGATTGTGCAAAGTGAAAGACCAAACTGTTTCCCACGACTCGTTACAATCGCGACAATATACTTGCAGGTTACTGTAACAAGGTCTTGTTTGACATGTTTGTCTTGACCATGTTTTTTTCTGTTGTGAAAATGTCTGTCCGTTAATTTAACTATAGCTAAATGGCATGTCTTACATTTTTATAGGTATTGTGGGAAAGGCTGTTTCTTTGATTCATGTGGATGTCAAGGTATGACAAAGTTAAAGTATAATTTTGTTAGTACATTTTACATATATTTGTAGCCCATTGCTGACTAGTAGAGTAGGTTTATACACTGAGTGTACAAAACATTAAGGACACCTGCTCTTTCCATGACATAGACTGACCAGGTGAATCCAGGTGAAAGCTATGATCCCTTGTTGATGTCACCTGTTAAATCCACTTCAATCATTGTAGATGAAGGGAAGGAGACAAGTTAGAGAAGGATTTTTAAGCCTTGATACAATTGAGACATGGATTGTGTGCCATTCAGAGGGTGTTTGTTTGAACGGGGTATGGTAGTAGGTGCCAGGCGCACCGGTTTGAGTGTCAGAAACTGCAACGCTGGTGGGTTTTTCACGCTCAACAGTTTACTGTGTGTATCAATAATGGTCCACCACCCAAAGGACATCCAGCCAACTTGACACAACTGTGGGAAGAATTGGAGTCAAAATGGGCCAGCATCCCTGTGGAACACTTTCAACACCTTGTAGAGCCATGCTCTGACGAATTGAGGCTGTTCTGGGGGCAAAAGTGGGTGCAATGCAATATTAGAAGGTGTTCCTAATGTGTTGTACATTCATCACAGTATGTCCAGGCAGTATGCTTATGGCTACTGATAGCCTAGTTGAATTAATGAAGTTGAACATTAACCTAAAATTGATCATCATGGAACGAGATGCAGCCAAGTAAAAATGTGTAAGACTTTCATCATAAATCTTGGTACAGTAGGTATTTTTAACCTTCCCTCAGGACTACTATGGGAAGACCCTGAAGAAAACGTCTGACCTGAAGAGTAATGCCTGCTTAGCCCCGTCTCAGCCCATCCCAGCCTTCGTCCTCAAGGCTCTGAAGAAGATCCATCCTGAAGTCAAAGCCAAGTGGGTTCACTATTGTAACATTGTACTTACAATGTAATGACATTTTGATAACATCAGTGGTATCATAAGTCATTTTCACGCATAATTGCATGTCTGTGTGTCTTTCTGTCTCTGTCGGTCTGTGTCTGCCTGCTTGCCTGTAGATTGTTAAGGATACGATTGTTGTGAATAAGATTGATGAATCACCCATGAATAACTGTTACACTTGATTCAATACACTCACCATTTAGCCCTTGACCTGCTGTTGTTCTGTCAGGTACTATGGGTGTGGGCTGGTGGTCCCAGAGTGTCTGGAGGGCTGCAGGCTGCTGGACCTGGGCAGTGGCAGTGGGAGAGACTGCTACATGCTCAGCCAACTGGTCGGGGAGAAGGGCCACGTCACCGGCATCGACATGACTGAGGACCAGGTACACAACTGTGTGGTGTGGTGGTGACCATTCAATTAAAATGTTTTTAATATCATAAAGGGCAATTGCTGAACACAACACTTTGTGGTGCTTGTTTACAGTGCCTTGCAAAAGTATTCATCCCCTTTGGCATTTTTCCTATTTTGTTGCATTACAACCTGTAATTTAAATGGATTTTTATTTGGATTTCATGTAATGGACATACACAAAATAGTCCAAATTGGTAAAGTGAAATTTAAAAAATAACTTGTTCCCCCCAAAAAATTACAATTAAAAATGGAAAAGTGGTGCGTGCATATGTATTCACCCCCTTTGCTATGAAGCCCGTAAATAAGATCTGGTGCAACCAATTGCCTTCAGAAGTCACATAATTAGTTAAATCACATAATTAAGTCACATAATTAGTTAAATAAAGTCCACCTGTGTGCAATCTAAGTGTCACATGATCTCAGTATATATACACTTTTTCTGAAAGGCCCCAGAGTCTGCAACACCATTAAGCAAGGGGCACCACCAAGGAAGCGGCACCATGAAGACCAAGGAGCTCTCCAATCAGGCCAGGGACAAAGTTGTGGAGAAGTACAGATCAGGGTTGGGTTATAAAAAAAGATATGAAACTTTGAACATCCCACAGAGCACCATTAAATCCATTATTAAAAAATGGAAAGAATATGGCACCACAACAATCCTGCCAAAAGAGGGCCGGCCACCAAAACTCACAGACCAGGCAAGGAGGGCATTGATCAGAGAGGCAACAAAGAAACCAAAGACAACCCTGAAGGAGCTGCAAAGCTCCACAGCAGAGATTGGAGTATCTGTCCATAGGACCACATTTAGCCGTACACTCCACAGAACTGGGCTTTACAGAAGAGTGGCCAGAGAAAAGCCATTGCTTAAAGAAAACAATAAGCAAACACGTTTGGTGTTTGCCAAAAGGCATGTGGGAGACTCCCCAAACATATGGAAGAAGGTACTCTGGTCAGATGAGACTAAAATTTAGCTTTTTGGCCATCAAGGAAAACGTTATGTCTGGTGCAAACCCAACACCTCTCATCACCCCGAGAACACCATCCCCACAGTGAAGCATGGTGGTGGCAGCATCCTGCTGCGGGGATGTTTTTCATCGGCAGGGACTGGGAAACTGGTCAGAATTGAATGAATGATGGATGGCGCTAAATACAGGGAAATTCTTGAGGGAAACCTGTTTCAGTCTTCCAGAGATTTGAGACTGGGACGGAGGTTCACCTTTCAGCAGGACAATGATCCTAAGCATACTGCTAAAGCAACACTCGAGTGGTTTAAGGGGAAACATTTAAATGTGTTGGAATGGCCTAGTCAAAGCCCAGACCTCAATCCAATTGAGAATCTGTGGTATGACTTAAGGATTGCTGTAGACCAGTGGAACCCATCCAACTTGAAGGAGCTGGAGCAGTTTTGCCTTGAAGAATGGCCAAAAATCCCAGTGGATAGATGTGCCAAGCTAATAGAGACATACCCCAAGGGACGTGCAGCTGTAATTGCTGCAGAATGTGGCTTTACAATTAATTGACTGAGGGAAGGGGGTGAATAGTTATGCACGCTCAAGTTTTCTGTTTTTTTGTCTTCTTGTTTGTCTCACAAGAAAACATATTTTGCATCTTCAAAGTGGTAGGCATGTTGTGTAAATCAAATGATACAAACCCCCCCAAAATAAATTTTAATTCCAGGTTGTAAGGCAACAAAATAGGAAAAATGCCAAGGGGGTGAATACTTTTGCAAGCCACTGTATGTATGTGCAAGCCAAATTCCCTGTTTTTTCTGTTCTTGTTTTGGAGTGTTGTTTCGGTCCTGGGAACACATACGTTTTTCTTTCTTCATAGCTTGAGGTTGCTAGAAAGTACGTGGACCACCACACGCAGGAGTTTGGATACAGGAAGCCCAACGTGGACTTTGTTCAGGGCTACATCGAAGCGCTAAAGGAGGCTGGACTCAAGGAGAACTCCTTCGATGTCATCATGTAAGATGCCATTGTTGGTTGTTTGTTTACCCTTGAAAGATTACAGTTCATTTTTACAGTAATATCATAGTGATTAGTGTACGGTGAGGGTTCATTATTTACCCCTTTTGTTGTGCGACAGATCCAACTGTGTGGTGAATTTGTCCCCAGACAAGAGAAAAGTATTGAGTGATGCTTACCGCGTGCTGAAGGTACACTGTGTGCTATACCGTATCATGTAGAAATCCGGTAATTACAACCAACAAAACTTCAATGAACCCTTTCAAGCTTGTAAGGAAGGTTCATGTCATGTTCCAGTCCTTTTTATTTTTTAATTTTTAATTTTACCTTTATTCAACTAGGCAAGTCAGTTAAGAACAAATTCTTATTTTCAACGACGGCCTAGGAACAGCGGGTTAACTGCCTTGTTCAGGGGGAGAACGACAGATTTGTAACCTTTGCGGTTACTAGTCCAACGCTCTAACCACTAGGCTACGCCGCCGCCCTTAGAAGTCAAATGCTGTTACTGTACTTAAACGTGTCAGTGAAACGTCATTAAGAAAGAGAATCCTAGCTTGGTAACATTGAAATGCAGCAGACACATTTCAGTTGAGCGCATCGTTTCCAACTGACTAGGCATCCTTCTTTCCCTTTCGTTCACGTCTTCTAAGCCTGCACACTAAAGATGTTTGCTACTCTCTCTGGTTGTCAGGATGGAGGAGAGCTGTACTTCAGTGATGTCTATAGTAGCAGTAAGCTCTCCGATGAGATCAAGAATCACAAAGTCCTGTGGGGTGTGTATGTCTACTAAGCAGCTTCTGTATTACATTTCACACTGCTTTAGACTGGTTCTAGCTGCTTTTTATATTTGTAGGACCAGCAGCAGTTAATAACCTAGGTGAACTGTAGATGTTAACACTGTTTTTAGGGGAGTGTTTAGGCGGAGCGCTTTGGTGGGAGGACCTCGTGCGATTGGCTCAGGAGGTGGGATTCAGCCCCCCGCGATTGGTCACGGCCAATGTCATCACCGTGGACAACATGGAACTGGAGGCCATCCTAGGTGAGATGTGTTGACTTGTCTTAAACATGAGACGGTGACATTTTTTCCATCAGCTCTTAACCATATAAGTTACCATATAGCGGTTACATTGTTAACATACTGGGTCTATAGCATTGATACATGGGACCCCACATTTTTAAGATTGACTGTTCAACATGTTGATATTTCCTCTGGAATTACAGGTGACTACAAGTTTGTCTCTGCCACCTACCGTCTCTTCAAGATCCCCAAAATCTCTAACAAAGGCTCTCTGGTCATATACAATGGCAACATCACTGGTTTTGAGGAGAGTCTGGAGTTTGACGCTCAGTACACATTCAAGGTTTGTACAAGATACTGTTTTGTGTTTTTCTGCCAAATGGAGTTTGGCTTTGCTCCTCTCCAATATGAGTATGTTTCTGTTGTATGGGGAAGTTGAAAGCAGAGCAGAAAACACATTTCCCATGTAACAGTTTGGCAAATAAAGTTATATTGGATCATACTGATCCTAGATCTGTGCCCGGTGTGTTTTACACAGTGAGTAATATTTGTGTGTGTGTGTGTCTCCCCCAGGTGGATGAGGTAGTGGAGGTGGATGGAGAGGTGGCCAGCATCCTCAGCCACTCCAGGTTTGCTGAGGAGTTCACTTTCCAACCGCCCGGAGTACCTGCTGGATGTAGTGTAAAGAAACCCAAGGTTTGTACCAATACCAGGACAATTGCACCTAATGTGAGTTTTAGATGTGTGTGTATAAATGTCATGATGTGTGTGTGTGTATAAAGTTCATGACACATCCGCTGACACCTTCCCACTGTGAATTCCAAATTGACCCCTAGCCCCTACGCACGCACCAAGGTCAAGCAGATGTGCTGCAGTCACAACTAGGCTGCGTTAAAGTCCTGCTGGGAACCTTTAACCAGGAAGGAATGCATGTCCTCCCGTCAGCCAATGGAATGTCTCAATGTCTTCTTATCATGGTCCCTCATGGTCACTGAAACCACACACACATTAGCGCAAGCACAAAACACACACACACTGAGGACTATATTTGGTTTGATTATGTTTCCTACAGTTTGAATCTTTTCATACTCCCTACACATTCTTCAGGCTGTGGGTGTTCAGTTTAGCCTTGAACCTAAGGAGGCTGAGGCTGGTTGAGGTCTCATCCAGGTTGTATTCTCGTGACAAGTTTTACAATGCTTTATACACTGTATTATAATTGCATCATAATGCATTACACCTGATGTCTCTCAGTCAAGGGTTACCAGTAGCTTTGGGACACATCATCGGTAGTCTGTGTGTTGGTTGAACTCCCTGAGTTGTGCATCGTTCTGGTGGTTGGCGACGGAAAAGAACCATACCACATTGTGGCCGGCTTCACCTACAACAAAAAAAGATGTCCTTCGCTATCAAATAAACATCTGAATCCAACTTTTGTCCAAACCGCATCATATTCCTGCTGTGTGAACAGTGGTAGATTTAGTGGTAGGAAGTCTTGTGTGAAGGGAGGGGTCAAACTTGGAAGGAATATGGTGCGGTTTGGGTAAAAGTTGTATTCTGATGTTTATTTTATAGCGAGGGACTTATTTCACTTTATGTTTGGTAAGTAGAGTTCCTAGAGATTATACATGTGCTTTTATTGACAGGAAGTTTTTTGGGGTGTAGCTGGCTATAATGTGGAATGGTTATTTTCTGTCGCCAACCACCAGAACGAGGCACAACTCAGGGAGTCCAACCAGTACACAGACTACTGATGTTGTGTCCCAAAGCTACTGGTAACCCTTTACTGAGAGACCATAGGTGTTGTCTCCCAAAGCTAGTTACCTGGTACTTTATTTAGTTCGCTCCTAACTCTAGTTTAGGTGATTATTATCTCTACCTTTTAGACTCTCTGTTGCAAGTGAACTCAAAGGGCAAACAGATCTGGGCCTGTATTCACAAAGCATCTCAGTGTAGTAGTGCTGATCTAGGATCTGTCCATATAATCTTATCTTATAATGACCTAAAAGGCAAACACTGATCCTAGATCAGCATTCCTCCTCTTAGATGCTTTGTGGATACGGGCCCAGGTCCATGATCTCATGCCGTAATAAACTGTATGGAAAGTATGTACAGCTTGTACAAGCTACAGCTTCAGGCAAACGGTGAAAAGATAAACTAATGGCAGATAAAAACATATTGCATAGTAACAAATACCGATCCAGGGTTGCATAATATGACACAACATGGAGTTTGATATGTAATGTAATAAATGTGATTTAAATGGTTATTATTTAAATAATATTATTTAAATGGTATTTCTCTGTAATTAACTTTAAATACATTGCTGAATTGACTGGAGGTTATATGGAATGGGCCCTAACCTTGTAAGATAGTGGAGTTATTATCATATAAGGTTATTACATAATGCACTACCATGACGTTGTGTAAATATGGCATGCGGTGTTTTTCAGTGATTTCCAGGGAAACCCTGTGCTGTCTGTCATGCTGTGTGTCATTGCAGGTGGGCACGGTGAATCCCTTTGAACTGGTGCTGCAGCTGGGGAGTGCAACTGTCTCTTCTGCCACAGGGGGGTGCTGTGGTGCAGAGTCATCCTGTTGCAAGTGATGGGGTAGCCAAGATATGAGAGAGACAGAGAATGATTATACTGTGTATGAATGAACAATAATTGTAATTCATGTCAAACTATGGATTTCTGTCAAGCCTTAAGTTAAGCTCATGTGTTAATTGTATAACTGTGTGAATATTATCATAATCCAAACACATTTCCGGCAGTGAAGAAGTGGTCAGTGTGTCTCTCTTTAATGAAGTTGGCCTTAGATTTCAAGATGGGTGTGTGGGAGAGAAATGCAAAAAATATATCCACGGCAGTGGAGGCTGGTGTGAGGAGCTATTGGAGGATGTGCCCATTCTAATGGCAGAAATGGAATGAATGGAACGGTATCAAACATCGCAAATATGGAAACCACGCTTGACTCCGTTCCATTAATACCATTCCAGCCATTACAATGAGCCCATCCTCCTATATCTCCTTCCACCAGCCCACTGATCCACAGGGGAAAGCACACTCGGGATATCAGTTATATTCTTAGTATGTTCATTTCATTCATAAACACCCAAAGTTTCGACTAGGTATTTTTCAAGGGTGTGCTTTGTGAGAAAACTCCTGCAGTCTGTATTCATACAAGTTCAAGTGAACAACGGGTGGCAACAATTAGTCATTTCAATTAGACAATTGGTTAGCAATCAAGTCACAGTTGACAATATATTTCTATATACAATGTTTACAAAGGTATACATATTAGACAACACATTCAGACAGAATCATAGGTCAACATGATATATACACTGAGTGTACAAAACATTAAGAACAGCTTCCTAATATTGAGTTGCACCCCCCTCTCAGAACAGCCTGGATTCATCTCGGCATGGACTCTACAAGGTGTTGAAAGCGTTCTACAGGGATGCTGGCCCATGTTGACTCCAATGCTTCCCACAGTTGTGTCAAGTTTCTACTTGTTGTGTATATGTACTGACATGTATGTGTAACTGATAGACTCACACACCATACATGTTAATGTTTTTAGATGGTCTTTTTCATTGTCTGTCAGACCACAGTAAGACTAGCTGTCACCGTTGGCTAATTGGGATCCTAATAAATCAACATCAAACTAAGTTGGCTGGATGTCCTTTAGGTGGTGGATCATTATTGATACACACAGGAAACTGTTGAGTGTGAAAAACCAGCAGAATTGCAGTTCTTGACACAAATCGGTGTGCCTGGCACCTACTACCATACCCCGTTCAAAGGCATCTTGTCTTGCCCATTCACCCTTTCAATGGCACCCACACACAGTTCATGTCTCAAGGCTTAAAAATCCTTCTCTAACTTGTCTCCTCCCCTTCATCTCCACTGATTGAAGTGGATTTAACAAGTGACAATCAGGGGTCATAGCTTTCATCTGGATTCTATGTCAAGGAAGGGAAACTTTGACTCATCATGAGGGGCTGCAGTGGCTAGTGGGTCTGCGTCACAGGAGGTTGGTGGCACCTTCATTTGGGAGGACAGGCTCGTGGTAATGACTGGAGTAGAATCAGTGGAATGGTATCAAACACGTGGTTTCCAGGTGTTTGATGCCATTCCATTTGCTCCTATGAGCCGTATTCCCCTCAGCAGCCTCCACTGTTCTGCATATCCACATCCATAACGCCCTCCACACCTTTCGGGCAAAACATTTTATCAGCCCCATTCATGATAGCTGAAGATTAAAAAATATGTTTTTAAAGTTAATTTCCTGCAATTCTGCACGTTTTGCCAATGGGCGTAGAGAACACGTTGCCGTGAAAATGATGCAATTGTATAACTAATTTCATGCAATTCTACTCATTTTGTCATGGGGTGGAGAGAAATTTGAAGTTTTACAGCTAATTTCCTGCTATTCTACACATTTTGTCATAGGGTGGGGGCAAATGTTTAACTGATGATCAATGTGCCCCACGCCGGTCGGTAATTTGATCATGCTTACAACACGTTTAGATAGCTGGCCACTAGACTAATTTAACAATCAAACAAACGTAGCTGACATGGGGTAGGTGAGTGACCGCTGATGCACAACCAAATGTCGAAATTGCACCATGTGTATACTATTATTCTAACTCTCAACAGGAAGTTGAGACCCCGACTGAGTTAAAAAAAAATATAATCCGCAGGCCTACAAAAGGGCCGCATGCAGCCAGTTGCCCATCCCCGGTCTATTTCATTGGAAGAGGTGTTCATTATATTTTGTAAACCATTTTATCAAACAAAATAACATTGTATTGGTCGCATACAAATATTTAGCAGACGTTATTGCTGGTGTAGCGAAATGCTCCCTTGACTTGTGCAAAGGCCAAACAATATTGATACAAATAAATCTAAACAAAACATGGCTGTGATACAGTAGGCTAAATGTTTTTCAATCAAAAAGAGATCGAGTTCCTCCTTACGTCCCTAGGGGAGACAGTGTCCAGGTAGTGGATCCAGAAGCATTATCGTTTTACTAGTTATCATGCCTAAGGGGCATGTGAACCTTCTCTATCGCGATGAACTTGATCGGGTGTTGTAATGTCCTGATTGAATTCTGCGCTTGACGACAGGAGACTGCTGATTGTTTCTACGAGTGGATGGACTTATGTTCGGTGATGCGGACCTTAAGTTGTCGCTTAGCACGTAGGCCTACGCTGCTCATTAGCCAGTTCTTGAGAATTTGTAGGAACTGCTCATCCATATCTGAATGTGAGACTAACACTGCTGCTTTGTCCTCCCGCTTCCAGGAACAGGGATGCAAGGACACATGGATAAAGACAGCCTACAATCGGGCAAAAGACACTGAGAGAGATCAATTGCTGAGGCATGCACAAAATTGAGAAAAAAATATTTGTGTGTTTTCACTTGTACCTTTACACCGCTCTTTAGCAATTATTAACATTTTTAATAAACATTGGCACATATTGACGTCTGATTCCAAATTAAAATGTGTAGGCTATTCAAAGACCCTCCCCTGTTCGCCTATAGGAGAGCACGCAATCTCAGAGATGCACTTCTCCAATCAGATGTGGGTGCGCGTCTACCGCGCTCCCAACTGCGTACTGTTGGACACAATCCCTGCTAATACAACCACATCCATTGTCATAACACCTATAGACTAGTTAGCTGACGACGTCTAGAAAACTTTGCGCGCGCTTCAAATGCGAAGAAGTCCATGGTTCTGGATGGCCAGATAGCTTGCAAAAATGACAAGAAACTGCCCTGTGGTGAATTGTAAGTGGCTCGTTTCTGCTAGTTGTATCTTGTTCTTGATACCAGGTATTTTTGTTGTTGTTGGTTATTTGACTGTCACCTCAATGCTGACATGGCTAAACTTGGCTAGCTACCTAACCAACAACTGAAACAATGTATTTGAGAGACAACAAGTGTTCATGGAGAAACTTTATGTTTTCAATGAATATTGGCGACTAACTGTAGTTTACACGTTATCAACAATCTCAGCCAACCCTGTCGGTTTTGCCACATAGTTGTGCAGGCGTCGGTTTTGTTGATAAACAACCAGCCCCTGAAGAGCACGGAAATATTCCATCACCCGAAAACAGGAAAAAACACATATATCTGTAGTAGAACCATATGTGCTTCACCTGATGTTGTTTATTTGCTTTGTTCCATGTTCTGATATGTCAGGCAGAATAGGACTATTATCCATGAGTTGACATGTGTGCCTTTGTCATCATAATCCCCGATTGGACAGATAATGACTCTACTACCTCAATGTGATGTTGTAATAGTATCCTACCCATCCCTCCGTTTTTTAAATGATGGCCAATGCCTACTTTTTTGTGAAAGTCCCTACAATTAGGTTTTGCAGATCATATTTAAATAGCCTACAAGACATACCATACCCTCAGGTATAAAATGCATTGTGACTGCTTGTTTGGTCATCTTAAGGAACTAATCTAAAATGCATAAAGAATGTCACATAGCCTAAAAGCATGCATTCCATTCAGCCCGCTGAAACAACTCTCTCCCTCTACCTCTCGCTCTCCTCTGCAATGGAGAACATTGCATAATGACTCCCCTCAGATAAATCAAATATTATGGATCTACCCACCAATTCATAATTTATTGGTTGCCTCTGAAATCCATCTGAAAAAGTCACGAGGAAAGTGCCTTGGGCTTTTTTTGCGTGAGGTGCGCTTGTTTTGGAATTTCATTCGTTGGAGCTGCGGCGAAAACTCCGCCCCTGTCCAACTGCCGCACTGGATTGGGTGCTACCGTCGTCTGTCTCCGGGACATCAGGGGAGGCACGAGTTCGCTCTAGGAGTAATCAGTTTCGGACTCGTAGTGGAACCAAGCGCTTGGGTCCCCGATGCTGCACAAATCACGGCGACCCCCGGTGGAGATGAAGGCGGACTCCGATTGGCTCTGATTTTTAAAAGCCCTTTTCATTCAGGAGGTTGCCCATTATCAACATGGCTGAGCCGTCGGCCCCAGTACCCTTTGCAAAAATGGCGTCACTTAGCCGGGTTCGAGCTCTGACGATGATTTTCTTAACTGTCAGCGGTTGTTTGGTCACCTCGACAAGTGGCAAGGAAGGAGGGGTAGAGTCGGACACGGTTATCATCGGGCTCCGGTTGGAGGACACGGACGACATTTCCTTTATGGATAGGGGCTACCTACGGGTGAGTGAACGGTCTCGTGTCAAATTGAGGGTATACGGGCAAAACATAAACAACGAGACCTGGTCCAAAATTTCATTTACGGAACACGAGCAGATCCGACCAGTCGGGGACATCGACAGCTTGTCGGGGGACAACGGGAGCAAAGAGGATACGTCCGCGCATCCCTGCGGTATCAGGACCTCGGATATAATCATCTTGCCCAACATCATTCTAAGTCGCAGAACGTCGGGAGTAGTTGAAATCGAGGTCAAACCCCTTCGAAAAACCGAGAGGAGTAAATCTTATTACCTGTGCATCGCCACCTCGACACCTGCCCACAACGCCGCCGGCCTGCACGACCCATGGACCGAAAACACCTGGATTTACCACGACGGAGATGACACTAAAGTGATAGTTGTGGAGGAGAAGAGGTTTCTGCTCCCCTTCTGGCTTCAAGTCATCTTTATTTCCATGTTGCTGTGTCTGTCAGGCATGTTCAGCGGGTTGAACTTGGGACTGATGGCACTGGACCCAATGGAGCTCCAAATAGTCCAGAATTGTGGCACAGAGATGGAGAAGAATTATGCCAAAAAGATAGAGCCAGTTAGGAGCCAAGGGAATTACCTGCTTTGCTCACTTCTCCTAGGCAA